>NC_056738.1:335270859-335482405 GCF_019279795.1 Protopterus annectens | reverse complement strand
TTTTATATATATATATATATATGTGTGTATATATATATATATATATATATATATATATATATATATATATATGTATATATATATATATATATATATATATATATATATATATATATATATATATATGTATGTATATGTATTTTAACAAAAATAAATAAGTTGTACTCCCTACAAGTACTTCTCACTGTAGAAAACATTGATATGTGGTTCAAGATAGATGAGAGCACTTTTTCAGTATAGGGTCTCATTGCCTACCACATGTTCAGACCTAGAGCATTAGATGAATACATTAAAGGTGGTGTCTTCATTTTCTTGATTTTCACCTCCATACTCCTTAGCTAGGATAATCACTCAACTCTTTCATGTCCAGTTTACTGTTAATAAAACCTCTTCTATCATATCTACCTGTAGGACCTGTCTCTACTCTCTCAGCCCATGCCTCCTACCTAACCATTGGGGAGTATTTATGTACATTTTCAAACATGTATACTCCAAAATTTCTTAACTGCAGTCCAGACTAGTTAGCCCACACCCCAACAAGGAAATAAAAAATGTAGCAAACAGCAACGATAAAATCCAAAATAGCAGGTTACAGATTCCCCAACACTCGAGACTCGAATACCAATAAAAACAAGAAATTTATTCAGAGGGAGCAAAAAACACTAAAAGCTCTTATGCAGGGTTAAGCTTTCATCACTATCATACAGATTTCATCAGAACCAATAAGCTCCTACAGTCCATTCATTTTAAAGCCTTTTAGGCGCCAAAAAATCTCTATTTAAAAACAATTGACTAATTGTAAACAATTATTAGAAACAATACTAGCTACATAATAATGTCTACTGTCTATTGAGATTTTTTGGCGCCTAAAAGGCTTTAAAATGAATGGACTGTAGGAGCTTATTGGTTCTGATGAAATCTGCGATGTGACAGATGAAAGCGCTAAACCCTGCATAAGAGCTTTTAGTGTTTTCACACCCCAACAAGGGGCAGTAAAATCCTGCAGCTTTTCCTTACCAATATGGTGCAACTTTGTTCTCACCAATTTTAACTTCCTCCCTGATCAGAACCTGCCACAGATCTCTGTATTCAAAGATAATGCAAAGGGTAGTGTACTTAAACTATTGATGTGACTAAATTTAAAAGCCTCTTTCAACTGGACAGTGCTTATGTTTTTATCAAAATCATTTACTTCCGAATTCTGTGCACATGTATTTAGTTGCAAAGATTCCTCTGTCCCCCTTTGACATAAACACAACTCCAAATTTAAAAATAAACCCATTGGAAACCCTAATATAAATAGGTTCTGTAATAAGACAAAAACTACATAGACTTGAACATTTAACTTTAAAGATGCCAAGCACACTCTTGCCGAACTTAACAAGGAACTCCAGACTCTGATCAAATTAACCAAGGACAGAAATGTAGTAAAAATAGCCACTTATGTTAAGGACCGCCACAAAGCCTTTTTTAACATGCTGGAAATCGTAAATAATTTCCCTAACTGCACAGAGCTAACAATAAAATGGTATCACATACTGTGACAGAGGGCATAGCTAATCTACTAGTGGACAAATTTTGTTCAAATTTCGCCCTTCCTCCACCTTATCTTGTATTCCTAGATCACGTACCTATATCTTCACCCCTGTTCAAATCTCCAAACAACATAGACAAACACTACTTTTATGGGGCTGGATAGCATATGAGATTGCTTACCAGTCATCCTGAAGCCTGACTTGTCAGACCCCTTCCAAACAGGTTTTGTGCCAGATGAATGGAGAGCAGCAACAATCCTCCCTTTGCATAAAGATGGGGTGTCAGTGGACCTGGGTTATTACAGTTCCAAAATATTGGACATCCTTGTCTGTAAGTGTATGGAAAGGATCATGGAATTAATAAAGAACACAGATAACATACAGACTCTTGTCCCAAGCCATTTCAAATTTATCATGGGAAGGTCCTGCTTACTTAACCTCGTCAGCTTCTTCAAGAAAGTTATTCAGGTAATGGATAAGAGCAGACAGTGCACACCTGCATATATAGGGCTCGTAAAGGCATTTTAGCATCTTTCTAATGTAATGTCCCATTTGGTAGGTATCACGCCCAGAATCTTTCAGCCTTTCCCTATTGTTACAGCTGGAGCAAGCACATTGCTTTCACATCTCAACAAAAAAAAAAAAAATTTAAACAAAGGCCTTAAGCAAAAAACCTTTGTAGAGTGTCTCAAAGCATTGTCCCTCCTCTTGGCCTGATGCATACTACCAAAAAGTGATGTATGCCTCTTGTATATGGCCTCACCAAGCCATTTCCCTTCAGATATATTACACATTTGCAAATCCAATGATAGTGTTAACACTCGCTCGTATGTTGGAAGGATTGGTATGTATCACAGAGAATCTCTCTCCTATGGCACCATCTTCCACTCCATGTAAAGTCAAGTACTTCTCTTACTCCATCCAAATGTAATTTCGATGAATGGATGGGAAACTGCAAATTCATCTCCATTTTGGCACCCATACCACTCTCAGATGGGGGTGGTGGACAAGTAAATGTCCCGACCTATCCTTGTTTTCAGCCAGTAGTGTTTGTGGCAGTGTAGGCATATTTCTGCTTGAGCATAAAATTGCCACATAAGGTCTAATTGTGGACAGTGCTGTATTTACTGTAATTTGGAATATGCAAGTGAGAATTTGAGAAATAAGTCGTCTGCAGTCATGAAACTTTAACACAAACGTAGTAGTCCTAAATGTTTTTTGAGGGGAGAGAAAGATTTTAGTAAATAGAAGTTTGATATTGAAACTATATATTGGTGTGTTCTGGAATGGTCAGTTGTATCAGAATTGCAAGTGTTTTTGCACTTGATTGTGTGCCATTACTGCTGTAGAAAGGAATGTAGCATTACCCCCCTTAAAATTGCAAGAAAGGTACATCAGAAGGTACTGAATGTTGTAGAAAAAAAGCAATTCTGTCGACGCTGAAAGGTAAGGAGTATTTGAAGAAAAGTGAAACTGAGCAAATGACTGACCTCTTACTAACTGTTTGTATTGCATTTTAGGAGCCTCATTCAAGAAATCACATATCGCGTCCAGAATCTCACAGCCTTTCTCCATATACAAGCGGTGCTAACCGTGCCAAGCTTTTGGCCAAAAATCGTCAAACTTTTTTGCTTCAGACAACCAAACTGACAAGGATTGCTAGAAGGATGTGTCGTGACATCCTTCAGCCACACAGAGCAGCAAGGCGTCCTTATGCCCCCATAAATGCAAATGCTATCAAAGCAGAATGTAAGTTAATTGGGAAATTATACTCCATGTTAACATGCATGATTTGATGGTTAACTGTAATTTTGCTATTTAGTAAACGTTTTGTCCGTCAGTAAAATAATGGTAGGGCTACACCTTAGTAGTATGGTACTCAACACCAAGTAGATAGAAACACATGCATTTTCTATCCCAATAGTATAAACACTTAAGTAGTGTCTTGTTTAGAACACATTTTTGGGGGGGATGGCAAGATGAATGAGCCGTCTAACAAGCTTGTAGGTTATCATTGGATACAAATCTGTTAATGCAGGGGTCAGTCTTAAGTTAAGGTATCGTGCTTTGTGTTAAGTTCATGGAATATGTGCACCTTGATTAAGCAGTGTGCTTGCATTATGAATCTGTCTTTGTAAACATTTGCCTAGTTTGGTTATGCTAAAATTTGTCTGAAGAGCTTGTGTGTTCAGTATGTTACAAGTATAGTCCCAGAAAGTGGATTTGTGGTTTCCAGTTTGAATTTGCACACATTGCCTTTTTTCTTTTTAAATGAGTCTGAATCACAACTTCATTCTGACATTTAAAGACTTCATTCATGTCTTTACTTCCTACCATTTTCAAGAAGGTCCCACTCAAACTGCTGACTGATCTAGCCTTCCTCTTTCATTTTCTTTAATTTCTTTCACCAGAGAAATTGTGATGGTGCGTATTTGAATGTAGTGTGTCATAAGAGGTACTTTTGTTGATGTTTTCCTCTTGGAATGTGCTTGATCACTGCACCTTTGCCTGTCTTTGCCATGATGCCCAAACCATTACTTAGAAAGTGTTGCCTACAGTAGTGCTTTTCTACCCAAAGTAAAAAAAAAAAAAAAAAAAAAAATTGCTCATTTGTTAATGTTTTTAAGGAAATCCCACAATCCTTCTTGCTATCTTTGTGCCAAATTCAGACAGACCTTATTAAACTTTCAGGCTCATTTAAGTATTGCAAGCTTTAGTTTCCATCAAGTATAATACTTGGGCCATTAAGCCATCTTGTTCTACCTACACTTCAGATTAGCCTTTGAGCTGCCCTTTAGAAAAGGGTTTGGCATACATTTGAGGTCCTTCTATTCATCTGTTGCAGTATTCTTTACATGAGGGAGTTGCCTGCCAAGGCAACCCAGTGTCAGCCAAGATATTGAAGTCTTTTACTACCGTAGGGTGTGTGGTATGTCTGATGTAGGCTGCTGTCATACATAGGCCGTAAAGGTGATGTAAGTGCACACCATCCTCATAACTTCTGTGCTGCCAATCCCGAACATTGCTCTGCTGCCGGAATCATTTTTCTTCAATAAAGATAGTGCCCCGTTGGGGAATCAATTTGTCTTTTGGTACTGTTTTCTCTTGGTTGAGGTTAGTGTCATCCAGGAAAGGAAAGTGTGACTGGAAGGTAGATTCCACACAAGAACAACCATTCCCAGTGCCTTTTAAGTCTCGGGCCCACCACGAATATAAATTTTTTTCAGGTTGTCAATCCTTTGTACCCAAGACCCTTTGTAGTCTGTTCTTATCCCTTGCTATTTGCTTGGAGAATCAACAACTCTTGGCTAAAAGTACGATGGAAAGTTCCTTGGACCCAACGACCGAGCCTACTAAGTGGCCGGCCTAAAGATGTAGGCCTGAAGCAGAAGCAGCGCCTATCCCTTCGGACATCTCTCCTGATGTACATGATAACTCTGAGATGCACTGTGTTGCAGATTCGGATCCACAGGCTGAGCCTGTTTTACAGGCCACCTTGGAACTAGATGTTTGCATGTCCAGAGAGTTCTCCCAGACATAGTCTCCCCATGTCCAGGGGGGAACCTAGGCTCATTGTGTCAGAAGACCCAAGACGAATTACCCAGATTGTGCTGAGAGAGGATGTTGAATCATATCTCACTGAGTGTAGGCCTACATCCGGCCCCTCCCTCTTTGCATCCAATGGATACCCCTGCAAAGAAAAAACAGAAAACAAAACATTCATCTGTCACCAATCCCTCAGAAGGAGTGGCAGAATTTTACTCAAGGCCCTCTTCAGGGCCTTCATGGCTCTGAGACCTCCCTCAGGCTAGGTGGCTTCCCCTCTTGCCTGGCCTTCTACCCCCCTAAAAAGGGCCAGAGCAAAAGCCACTTCAGAGGAAGATTCATCTTCTGATGAGGACAGTAATTGCTTAGCTTACTCATCCCAAATCCCTTTCCCCCTTGGACTGCGCTTCCCCACTGGAAGACTTCAGTGGGACAGAATCCCGTATGGAGGAAATTTCCTTTGAGACCATCGCAAAGATGAGATATTTTAAATGGGACAGCTCACAAATGTTTGTGGTCCAAAAGTGATACTACAGCCTTCTTCAGGTGCAGACCCCTAGTCCTCCTGCCATTTCTCCAGTAATTCCAGACTCTCTGGATGCTTTCACCTCCACATCTTTACACACTGACTCTCAGCCTCTGGCCCCTAAAAAGCCAGACAGATATTACCAAACTTCTTTTCAAGGCCCCTGTTACAGACCCCACTGTGATTTCAGAAGCCTTTGATAAGGATTCCAGATCACTTCCTTCTACTTCTCTCCTCCCCTCAGACAAGAATACTAGGCAATTGTAGAAGCTGGGTAAGAAAATGTATATTTCAGCTACTTTAGCTTCCAGAGCCCTGAATTACCAGACCATGGACCTTAGGTCACAACGGTCAGATAGTGTCTGACATGCCAGACTCTGAGAATAAAGCCATGGTATCTTGTCTTACTGCTGCATCCTCACAGCTGGTCAGACACCATCAGATGCAGCGACAATGAAGTCAAGGCCACTTTCAGAGCTGCAGCCTCTTCCTCAGCATTAACAAGATTTTCCTGGTTAAGGCTTCAGCCTCACCCTGTGGACATCAAGGCAAAGCTTATGGATGCTCTCCTTGACAATAGTGCTTTATTTGGCAAACCATCTGCGGAACTGTTCAGATCCCCACAGGAAAAGAGCAAGAAGCTAAAAGACATTAAACACATCTTGACCTCTCCAATGCCTAACTTTTACAGGAACTACACTGGGAAACAGGTCATTATCTGCAGGCAGTCCCAGACCCCCCAATCCAAACCCTCCAAAGGGACCAAAAAAACACATTTGTTCACATTCTGCTCTCCAGATGGCTTAGCAGCCCTTTCCTGATGGAATGGACTCTTCCTCTTTCCTCAAAGCCCTTGCCCCCTTCCCCTCTCCCTGCACCGCCCTCCTACCTTCCTGCCTGGGAATCCATCACTCAAGACATCTGGTTCCTCAGCATCATAAAAAACGGATACTTTATGGTCTGGCGCACAGTACCTCTTTCAGGGGTATCCCTCAACCCCCAAAAGAACAGAAACCACACTTCACCCAATTATTGCAAATCCTGCTAGAACAGGGTACAATACAGCCTGTGGCCCCTACCCAAAAAAGGACAGGCTTCTACTCGCACACATTCCTGGTTCCCAGGAAGGAAGGCCTGTGGAGACGCATCCTAGATCTCTCCTATCTCCATTTTCTGAAAGTGCCTTCTTTCAAAATTCTAACTCTCCAGACCCTCTTCCCTCTTATCCTCCCTCAGGCTTTCCTAGCATCCATAGACATCAAGGATGCTTATCTCCATATCCCCCTTCATCCCAAATACAGGAAATTCCCACACTTTTATGTGGGCTCCTGGCATTTTTCAGTTCTCTGCCTTGCCTTTTGGACTCCCCACTGTCCCAGGAGTCTTTACAAAATACCTAGCAGCAGTGGTCTCCTCCAAGGCATTCATTATCTTCCCTTATCTAGACAATCTTCTGTTCCAAGCCAACTCGAGCTGAGAAACTACCTCCACTTAGCCATGGCCAAGATCATGTCTTTCTGGGGTGCAGATTCCAAACTGACAAAATGATGGTGCCCCCCCCCACCACCACCACCACCAAAGGCCCAGGAGATCTGCCAAGTTTTCTCAGATTCTCACCCTCAAACTCTTGCCTGCAAGACAGTTTCTATGAATCCCAGGATTGATGGCCTCTACCATGCATAGGCTACCCCTGGCAAGGCTCCACATGAGGAAATTCCAATCATTCCTGAAGTCCGTCTGTTCTCATCATGCCCACCCTCTAGATTTTCCTGTTCCACTTCTACCCTGCCTCAAGGAGGAGCTCCAGTGGGTGGATATTGCCAATTGTCCATTAACACAGGACTTCCCATTCATCTTTTGGCCTCAACTCAGGACCTGTACGCAGATACTTAAGATAGAGGTTGGGGAGCAGTTCTGGGCCTATATAGTACAAGGTCGATGGACCCCCTGTCACAGCAAAGACCACATAAATGTAAAGGACATGAAGGCATTGATCTTAGCCTTACAGTCCTTCCAACCCCTCCTGAGGCCAGGAAGGTTACGTAACTACACAGACAATGACTGTTCTGTGGTATCTAAACAAGCGGGGGGGGGGGGATATCCTACCTCCTTTGCAGACTAGCCGTACAGGCTTGGGAACTGGCCTGCTTCTGGAAATGCCTCTTCAGGCAGCCTACATCCCTTCTGATCAGAACTCTGTGGCAGACACTGAGCAGATCCAAAACACAGGCCCGTGAATGGATGCTTCACAGGGAAGTGTTCCTGGACATTGTCCACCAGTGGGGTATTCTGCAAATAGTCTTGTTTGCCTCTACTCTGAACAAACAACTTCCAAAATTTTGTGCCAGAGGACCTCATCCTCAGGCATGGAAGGTGGATAAACATGTCTGTCTCTTGGAAGGGGAAGTTTCTTTATGCATACCCTCCCCTACCACTCATCCCGAAAGTCCTGCTGAAAATTCAACAGGACAGACCAAAAACCATGCTGGTTGACTCCCTGTTGGCCAGGACTGCAGTGGTTTCCCCTTTTTCTACACCTAGCCCAGGGGCAGTTATCACAATTTACCTCAGAGTCTACTCCCAGAACCTCCCTCATCCACCCACACCTGGAAACCCTTCAGCTGACTCTGGGTGATAGAACCCTGATTCCCTTCAGACACTTTTATTCTGAGGACGTGCTTCAAGTCCTGCAGTAGGTCAGGAAACCCAGTACAAGGAAATTTTACCTTTCCAAATGGAAGAGATTTTCCCTTTGTCTTGCTGGAAACCTGGGCCCGCTTATGGTGGACCTCCCCAGTGGTTCTTTCACATCTGTGTAAATTCATTGATGCGGGCTTAGCTTATTCCTCTATAAAAGCACATTTGTCAGCTGTCTCTGCACGTTTGCCTCTTTCACCTCCTTTAGCTTACAGATTTAAGGCCAAACAATTTCTAAAAGGTGTCCTCATTAAACCTCCCAGGAGACCTGTAGCCTCCCCCGAGGGATCTTAACTTTGTGCAAGCGAAACCGATTCCAGCACCTTTCACGCCAGCCTCCTCTAGCTCCCTCAAACACTGTACTTGGAAAACTGTTCTCCTGGTGGCTATAACCTCCACCGGATGTTTCTGAGCTTCAAGCCCTAATGGCTTCTCAGCCTTCCTTGACCTTTCACAAAGACATGATTTCCTTAAAACCAACCCTTCCTTCATGCCAAAGGTAGTTAATTAGTTGTACTTAAACCAGGCCATCCACCTACCCACCTTTTTCCCTCTTCGAAGAATAATAGTGAGAGGATCCTACACGCACTTGATGTACACAGACAACTCTGGTTCCATCTCCACAAGACTAAATGTTTTAGGAAATCAGACCAACAATTTGTGTCCTCCTACCCCAGGGCTCTGGGATTGCCTGTATCCAAGCAGACCATCTCTAACTGGATTTTCAAATAAATTTCTTTCTGCTATACCTACCATGGTAAAGCCCCTCCTGGCTTAGTCAAAGCTCACTCTACTCGGGCAGTGTCTTCCTGAAAGGGCTGGACACACAGTTACTTGAACATCTGTCCACACTTTTATCAAACATTTACAAGCTGTAATTTACCTCCAAATCTAGGGTAGGGTTTGCCAAGGTCATTCTTCATGGTTTCCTAGAAACTGCTGTGGTGGTGCTGCGGTAGCGTTGTCGCCTCACAGTAAGACATTGTCCTGTTCGATTCTCAGCTAGAGCATCATCTGTTTGGAGACATGCGTGAATGGGCATACCTTCGTTGAAGGTTGTGCGTCAGGGCCGGCAACTCGGCACGTAAAAATCTACTGCCAATCATTAGCGGACCTGAGTTCTGCTGTGGTGACACCTAACCGGGAAAAGATGAAATACACAACAACATTCTTCATGGTTTCCTGGAAAATTCTTCTGCAATCTCCACCTCCCTTTCTGCATGAGCTTTGCTGTATTCTTTACATGAGGGAGAATACCAGCAGATGAATTGAAGGAAATAGATTACTTATGTAAGAACTTGCCATCACAATAGATGTCATCTTCTCTGTTGTAGTATTCTCTCACCCTTTTTCCCCACTTTGTTCTGTTCTTGGATGCATTGATTTCTCTGTCCCTTGGGCGCTCTCCCCACTTAAGAGATGGTGCTTGTGTACGTCACTTATGGCCTACATCCAATAGCAGCCTACGTCAGACATATACCGCACACCCTACAGTAGTAAAAGTCTATGATATACTGGTTGACAATGGGTCACCTTGGCAGGCAACTCCCTCATGTAAAGAATACTGCAACAGAGAAGAGGAGAACATCTATCGATCTGAAGTAGTTAACTTCATTTCAAATTATTTTCTAGCATCTGCTCCAAGCTCCTCCCCTTACCATAAAGCACCACCATCTCCTGCCTTTCCTCAGATTACGTTTGCCGCACCATAGTGAGCATCGTGGTCTGTTTTGCTCTGAGCTCAGAGATAAGTTAGTTGGGATTCTTCTTCCTATTTAGTGCATCTGTGATCGTTAGTGTATCCTATCTCCCCCATTAGTATAACACTTTGTTCGCCGGTTCACAAAAAAAAAAAAGTTTTTTGTCTTGTCAGTTGCTGTTAGGCCCACTTTACCTCAGCGTGTGTTGTATTCTTTCTGTAAGGAGTGGCGCTCAGTGTTGGATTATGACTAATCAGCCTAAATCAGTCTTCAAAAAATGTACAGTGTGTGGCCACAAGCTCTCACCGGCTGATGGTCGCACTCTGTGCATAATTTGTTTGGGAGTGCCCCATTTATCCACCCAGTGTGCTATCTGTGCGGGTTTTAACCCAAGAGCCCTCAGGGATCGAAAAGCCAAATTGGTCGCCAAGGGTCTTCTCGCTGCTTCTATGCTGAATTCTGCTTCGGCCTTGCTCTTCGATACTCCCACCAAACGTCCCATCCAAACAGGGACTCAAACTCTTGCTTTTTCTGGTGCTGGGGCAGACAAGCAAAAAGAAAGAGAAAGAAAAAGACAGACACAAGGACAGAGAAAGGTGCAGGGAGGATAAAGAAAGGAGGAGGGATAGACCTCGTCATACCTCTCAAGTCTACCTCATTACGAGGAACTTACCTCATTTGGGGTCTTAAAAAGTTCATGTTCCTCGAAATTCCTCAAAGTTCCACATTGAAAGAGTCTGTCACACATTTGGTCATAGGAATTGTTTTAAGTGAAATCCATGGTAAATTGAAATTAATCATATTAATTCATTAAAGGATCTTCTTTATAAGTAAAACCAGCGTATTTTAACCATCCTATGACATTCCTAGTTGAAGTTGTTAGTAAGCCATTAGTATGTGTTCCACATTTTGCCCATTTGTTCCACATTATGAAGGCGAGTGTTCCTCATTTTGGCGATGGAAGGTTGAGAGCTGTGGGCCTCGTAAGAGATCCCCGGACAGGGAGCCTTTCCTTAGCCCTCCTCCTAAGAATTCAAGGCCAGTTTCTCCATGACTCCGATCACCCCATTTCTCGCCAGAGCCGCTGGAATCTTCGGATCTGAGGCCTTTCTCACCCTTAACTGCACAGACCAGCCAGATCAGAGTCTGTTGCTTTTTCGCAATAGACTCTGAGCCTATCAGACTTGGACATGGACAGGATGATGCGGAGATTTCTTCAGGCCCAAATACAGATGGGACTCTTGTCAGGCCCCTCTCCCTCCGGATGGGGGACCTCCATGCCCTTTTTCCGCCCCATCTCTCCTTCCCCGATTCAGGTGACTGCTTTGGGGTTTTTGGATCAGACACTTTTTGGAGCTGGTAGCTTGGCGCTGATGGTTCCTCCATCCTCTACTCCAGCTGTTACCTTGATTTCCTCAGATCCGGCTAGTTCGGATCTGGGTGACTCTGAGCCGTGGACCGGGAGTCAGACCTGAGGCTACGGTTTCTTCTTCGGCTGCGGCTTGTTCGTATCTGAACCGTTCCCCTGGACCTCAGGCTGCCCTTGCTTCGGCTCCGATCCCCACTTAGGACCCAGGGAGGGCTTCTTCCTTGCTGGGTGGCAAAGAGGTATGCTCTCCATCTGCATTCAAAGTGGTGGAGAAGGTTCTCTCCCAAGGATTGAGACCCCAGCCCATCTCCTCGGATTCCACCCAGACCTCTCTGCATTTAGCGTCAACTCCCTTCATTTTGTCTCAAGGACAGCCCGTGCCAGAGGACCCCCCAGGTTATTCCCTCTGAGGAACCCCCTTGCGGTTCACAAGTCCTCTTGGGGGTTTCCCAATGAAGAGGGCAACCGTAAGTGCAAAAGGCACTTGGACTCCCCTGAGTCCCTCACTATGGACACAGACTTAGAGGAACGAGAAGGTTCCCCCAGGTCACCTCCCGAAGATGCTTCCTTTTGAGACATCATGGAGATTCTCTGCTAGAGGGAAGGTTGGTCATCCCCAAAACCTTCGGATGAGTCCATGTTCCTGGAGATCTTTGGCACGGCCCATCTACTTCCTGGGTGTCGCCAGCGGATCCCTTGGTGGACCTTATCACCACGCGGGCATGGAAGGAGCCTGACACCGTAGAACCTATCCCCAAACGCCCTGACAAGATTCTGTCGCCTCCCATCGACAGACAACCGTGGTCTAAAGGAGCCCCCATTGACGCTATGGTGGTCGCAGCAGCCACCAAGAAGGAACTAGCACAGGAAATTTCCTCAGTCTGCCTAAGGACAAAGAGTCCAGGTCGGTGGATAGGTTTGGGAAGCGTGTTTATTCGTCAGCGACTTTTTCCATCCGTGTGCTGAACTGTTTGGCACGTGTTATCCGGATTCAGCGAGACCTTGTCTCAGAATACGCTGAGTCACCCCCAGAGTCCTTATCGCAGCAGGACAAACAACTGTTCTCTGCGAAAATGTCTACTCTGAAGTTTGTATCGAACAAGTCCATGCGTCTCCTTTCCCATGCTATGCAAGGAGCAGCTAGGGTAGCTGGGACAGGCATAGCCATAATGCATCACAACTGGCTGATGTTGTCAGTTTGTGGACCCTTTCAAGGTGTCATTTATCAATACCCCCTATGACGGTTCCTCTCTTTTTGGGAAGACAGTACGTGACACACTTGTCCAGAGCGAAAAAGTCTGGAAGACTTTGTCTGCCTTCGGGAACCACTTCTCTAACCCTCAGCGGTCCTTTTCTAGGAATCAAATAAGGCAAAAGAAAATGTGGTTCCGGAAATCTGTTTTCTCGGGTGTCTCAGGACAACTATTCCCCCAGAGGCAGAGGGGGACAGGATCGACGCCGACCCAGAGGTAGATGTGGTCCTAGTCATTTCCGGTCTAGAGAACCTTTTTCTGACCGGCCTGCCCAACAGCCCTGAGGGGTTGCCCGACTGTCCTACTCTGGAGGCAGTCGGTGGGGGGGGGATTGTCATTGCACCCAGCGGCATGGGAGTCCATAACTGCAGATCGTTGGGGTTTACAAATAATATCCAGCGGCTACACTGTCCCATTTGTTGCCCCACCGGGGCCTACAAGACACCTCCTGGATGTTCCACCCGCTCACAGGGTGGCCGCAGCTTGAGGTTTTAAAGCTACTTCAAACACGAGCTATCAAACTGGTCCCATTCGGCCAGTCTGGATTAGGCGTTTACTCCAGGTTCTTTTTAGTGCCAAAAAAGATGGGGGGACCTCAGGCCCATCTTGGACCTGTCAAGCTTGAATCTGTCCGTCGCCAAAGAAAAGTTCCAGATGGTCACCTTACAGTCCATTCTACCTTATCTCCGAGAGTGCGACTGGATGTGCTCGGTTAGACCTCCAGGATGCCTACTACCATATCAAAGTTCACAGAAGCTCCAGGAGATTTCTTTGCTTCCGGCTGGGAGCCAGTCACTTCCAGTTAAGAGCTCTACCCTTCGATCTCATCACAACCCCCCCCAGGGTGTTCACCAAGGTAATGGCAGTCGTAGCAGCTCACCTGAGGCTTTAGGGAATTCAGGTCTTTCCGTACCTGGACGATTGGCTCTTCGCTGCGTCGACCAGGCTTCTTCTGTCTGGCCCGAGACTACGTTCTTCTCTTGGCAGATCGATTGGGGATTACAGTCAATGTCACAAATCCCAATTGCAACCGGTACAAGTTATAGACTTCATCGGGGCACGGCCAGACACTTTGCAGCTAAAAGTTTTCTTATCACCAGAAAGGTCTTGCATCTCAGGTGTCACATAGCTCAAATAGTGAAACCTCAGATTTTGAAAGCCGAGCAATATTCTGCAGGCTCTGGGCATCATGACTGCCTCTATATCTATTCTTCCTTGCTCATGCCATCATATGTGGGTTCTTCAATGGACTCTCGCGGTCCAATGATCTTGGCTAGACCTGCCCATGGATTTTCCAATCCGAATTTGTCACACCTGCAGGACGTCCCTCCTTTGGTGACTAAGTTCACCAGAGGTTGCAGCGGGATGGCCCTTCGTGTCATCCCCAGTCCAAGCCACAGTGACCACGGATGCCTCCCAACTTGGGTGGGGGTGGCACTGTTTGGGAAGGACAGTCCAAGGCATGTGGTCCCAGACAGAGAGACCAAGTTGCATATAAATGTTCTAGAGATGAGGGCAGTGCTTTTAGCGTTGAAAGCCTTTTACAGTATCCTCCCTCTCGGAATGATTGCAATTCAGTCAGATAACATGTCGGTTGTCTGGTATGTCAACAAACAAGGGGGAACCAGATCCTATCCCGTGTGTCGCGAGGCAATGAGAGTGTGGGAGTGGGCGACTTCCACCGGTCTGTTTCTGATTGCAAAGCACACTCCCAACATTTTAGCGGACAGATTGAGTCGGGCTATTCTGATGCCATACGAGTGGTCTCTGAAACAGTAGCGGAGGAGATATTCCTTGCATGGGGACAGTCTTGCTGCGATCTCTTCGCATCTCCTTCCAACGCGAAGTGCAGCGAGTTCTTTGCTCAGATTCCCTCCCCAGGGGATGCCCCCCGAGACGCTCTAGTCCATGTTTGGCCCCCTGGGCTTCTGTATGCTTACCCTCTGTTATGACTCATTCTGAAGTTTCTTCAGAAAGTTTGCTGTCTGGGGTGCAAAGTGATCCTCATTGCCCCATTCTGGCCTCGCCAAGTTTGGTTTCCCTTCCTTTGGTCTCATCTTGTAGCTAATCCGTGGATTCTGGATCCCTGCCCGGATCTAATCTCTCATCCTTCGAGTGCCTACCTGCCCAACCTGGACAGCCTCAAGCTGACCGCTTGGTTGCTCCAGTTTCATTGATTGTCAGGACTCCTGGTCTTTCATCCCCTGTAAAATCTATACTAGTGGCCTCTCTTAAAGCTTCCACTAGGAAAGTTTATTGCAGTAAATGAAAGCGTTTTTCCATTTGGGCCTCTCACAGGAACCTGGATCCTTTTACAGCCCCTGTTCCGGTGGTGTTAGATTTTTTTTTTGTCTAGTATCTTTCAGCAAGGAGCTAGCTTCTCCACAGTGAAAGTACAGTTGGCAGCCATTTCTAATTTTCATGTTGGGGAAGATAACTTTGCCTTGGCCTCTTCTAGGGTGTGTAAGGCTTTTCTTAAAGGCACTTTTCTTTTGCGTCCTCCTGTCAAAGATTTGGTGCCTCCTTGGGACCTTACCTTCATCCTCCAGGCATTGGTGGCTCCCCCCTTTGAACCTGCAGCTTCAAGTGGAACTAAATTTTTTGTCTTTGAAGACAGCCTTTCTAGTGGCCATTACATCAGCCAGGAGGGTTTCTGAGCTTCAGGCTTTTTCTGCCGTGCCTCCTTATTTGGTCTTCCATAAGGATGGGGTATCTCTCCGTACAAATCCTTCATTCTTACCCAAAGTGGCATCTGAATCAAACATAAACCAGTCTATTAATCTACCCATTTTCTTTCCCAATTCCCAACACAAGGGTGAATATAAACTTCACTTGTTAGATGTTAGATAACTTCATTTCTATCTTCATAGAACAAAGTCATCCTGCAAGTCCAACCAATTGTTCATTTTTTTTTCCAAACCCTTTTTGGGAAAGGCCATTTCCAAGGTTTACTTAGCTAGATGGATCACACTGCATTTCGTATGTTTACAAAGCAAAAGGTTTATCTCCTCCTGGTATAATTAAAGCTCACTCTACCAGGTCCATGGCGACTTCTGCTGCCTTTTGGTCTAGGGTTTCTTTGGATGACATTTGCGCAGCAGCAACTTGGGCAAATCCACATACCTTCATTTCTCATTATAAATTAGACCTGATTTCCAGAGGAAGAGCATCCTTCGGCTCTGCGGTGCTCAGGAATATCCTTTCATGAGGGCCTCCCAGGATTTAAGTAGCTGGGGACTCTGTCCCACAGGTTGCAGATAAAATTAAGTTAACTGCTTCAGATAAAGAAGTTATGTACTCACCATAACGTCCCGTCTGAGTAGTTATACTTCATTTTTCTGCAACCTTCTCTCCCTCTGTCCCCCTGACCTTATATCCATAAGTATGTTGGGTTCTTGGGGCCGAGTTGCTAATGTGTATAGTTGCAGCAAACTTGATCTGAGGGAAGGCAGGAGATGGTGCATTATGGGTAGGGGGAGGAGCTCGGAGCAGATGCTAGAAAATAATTTGCTGGCTCGAATCTGATATGGATCCGAATACTCACAGGTTGCAGAAAAATTAAGTATAACTACTCAGATGGAACGTTATGGTGAGTACATAACCTCTTTTTATGTTAAGTTCTTACACAACTAACCTTTCTTTCAAGAAAGGTTAACATTGCTATTGCGAAGGTTACTTTTTCACTGCTTGCATCATAGTATCAGAATCATTTAATACAACTTTTTCAGAGTTTTCTGCAACTATCTTTGTTAAAGATTGCTGGTGCCTTTAAAGAATCAGTCAAAATACTAGCAGTTATAGTTGTGAAGTTAATGGGGTTCATAGGTTTATACCAGGCTAACTGCCACCATGGTCTTTTACAAGCCTAGTGGTGCAGTCCACCCCATTTTGTCCCAGACCTCCTTGGATGCCTATATGGAGGGGGGGGTTAGTAAAGAGGTAGCTAAGGTTATGTGGGGGGTATATTAATAGTGGATTAATTTACTTACTCATAGTATGTCTATTAGAGACATAGGGGCCAGAACAGGGGTGAATTTGTGATTTTTTTCCCATCCAGTGATCAGGGTTTCATTTGGATATGGTCAAGGATGAGCTCTGTTTCGTGTAGGTGAGAAGCTTATTCCATAGCGCAAGGATCCTTTGAGAGACGTATTGGTTTCTCCAGCACGTCTTATGTCGCAAGCAAAATTCAGGTCATTGGGTCTTGCATTTCTGATGCTGTTTGTTTTACGGACTTGCAAGAGATTCATCAGGGATGGATTTGAGGATGCCTTATGTGCTAGCCATAGACTGATTTTCAGTAACTTGTAGGAGACTGAGTACAGAGATAAGGCCTTAAGGCAGTTTGTGTAGGACAGAGTATTCATACCTTTTATCCTCCTGGTGAGGAACTTTTGAGGGTGTTCCAACTGTTGCAAGTGCCGTGTTAGGTACATGCCAAAGGGGGCATTTTGCTTAATGATGTGTCTGGTAAAGGCTGAGTGGAATGGTATAACTTCCTTGGACCTGGATGCCAAATCTTTGCTTATTATTTGGGTGATAGAGAATGATTTTGCTAATATCTTGGCTTTGTGTTGGTCGAAGGCATATGTTCCCAGATCCCTAACTATTGGGCCCATTCTTAGGAGTGTTTTATCAATGGAATAATTAGCTTGGGTGTATAATTTCTCATAGGGCATTATAATGCATTTCTTCACATTGAGTTTTAATCCGTGGCTTTGGAACCAGCCATTTGTTTGCATTAAACACTCTTTTAGGACATTGCTGTCATTGGGGGAATCTGATAGCTACCAATTTGCAGTCATCTGTGAACTTGGTGAGCCAGAGGCCTTTGACATTCGCCTTTACTTCTGAGAAGTAGAGGCCATTCAAGAGCAGCCCCAACAAGGAGCCCCTGGTGTACTCCACTAATGATTGGTGGTCTGGTGGAGGTGATTTCGCCAATTCTAACTTCATGGGTCTTGTCTGAGTGTCAGCCAGAAATCCAGTGAGTTATGAAGGGATTTATGCCTAGTTCTAAGTATTTATCAACAATACCTGAGGTGGGGTATTGTACTGAGCGCCTTTGCCAAGTCAGGATGGGTGGTATGCACCATTTTTCCCTCATCTATAACTTTTGTGACCCTCCTGAAGTCTACCAGGTTGAGTATGCAGGACCTTCCCTTAAAGCCACACTGGGATGGATCCATTGTCTGTAGGTTGACAATGTCCTTGTTCATTTCCATGATAATCATTCCATAGTTTTGCATATCAGACTTGTCAGACTGGTGGGTTTGTTGATGGCCTACCCTTATGAAGAAGGATGACCGATGCAGCTGTCCAGTCATCTAGCATGTAACTTGTTTTTAGGCTGTAGTTGGAGTTCAAGTAGTCCTGCTAGGCCTGTTTTAGGCTGTTTAGGAAGACAACTGGGCATATTGTCGGAGCCCACTGAAGCAGTGTTTTTGGTCATAGTGAGCACCACCAGAACCTGCTCCCTTTGATAGCTGGTGGGGGGGATGCTAGAAGGGATTCCACAGGGAGTAGTGGGGAGTGAAGTTGGAGCTAAATTTATCAGCCAGTCGATTCGCTATGTCACCTTGGTCAGTGAAATTTGTGCCATTTATCACCAGTTTTGCACACTGCTGAGCATTACCTTTAAGGTTCCTGACAGATCTGAAGAAGCTCTTGTGATTGTCCTTAGCCTGAGAGGCTATCCTGTCCTTGTAATTGGCCTTGCTGGACTGTCTTAATTTCTTGTTTTGTTTAATCAGACAAGTCTTCTGTCTGAGAGTTGGTCTTTTTGATTTTGACCATGACTTTTTTTTTCCTTTTGTTATGTACCCTGTTAAGGTAATGATTCCACCTGTGAGGTTTGTTTTTGGTGTTACATCTGGGCTTGCTTCTGGTAGGTTTGGCAGCTTCAATGCAGCCATCTACATGTTTGTACAGGGTTTTTGTAAATAAGTTTGCAGAGGTAGTTTTGTTCTTGGGGTTTGGGGGAGCCATGAAGTTTTAAAAATTGTCACATAATAGGCTGTAGTTAGCTTGAAATAGTTCCTAACTGTTGCGGATTTAGTTGATTTTTCCAGATTGATTTTTATTTTGAGGGAAACAGTTTTGTGGTCCAGTTTTACCAATGAGGACATGACACTGGAGGAGGGGGTGCAGTGCTCTCCCATGTATGTGAGTACTAGGTCCAATATGTTTTATCCTCTGGTTGTAATGCACAGTATTTGGTCCAGTGTGTGTGTGTGTTGTTGAAGTCTAGGAAACGTTGGATGGTAACTAGTTTTTCTAGGTAAGAGTTGAGCTTCAAGGGTCTTGGAGGTCGATCTGCTGTTGGCTAGGACATGGTAAGCAACCTTGTCTGTAGAAACTTGGATGTGGATGAGCTCCAAGGCATCATCCTGTTTAAACTGCCTAGAGTTGCATTTGTTATTAATGTAGATTGAGACTCTTCCACCTTTAGCCCATCTGTACTGCTATTGGTCAAAATGTGTGGAAGGCACTGTAGCCTTCCACTTCTGGAGTACTTTATGCAGCTTTAAACAAGGTCTCAGTGACAGCACAGACGTCTACATTCTTCAGAGTGAGGAGAGGTAATGTGTTGAGTTTTCTTGTTTAGGATCCAAGCATTGAGCAGTAACACTCCAAGGTTGCTTGTAGTGTTTTGCTGCCATCTTGGTAGCTTTGTTTTGACATTACCTAAAAAAAAAAAAAAGCTCTAAGGGGAAATTGATAAAGTTTTATCCAGTATCGGAAAGCCTGGGGGGGACCAGTACAAACCATCCTTGGAAAAGTAACGTGGTCTGTTAACCATGTCCTCCCACATTGTTGAGCTCTAGTGGTACTCCAGGAGAATTCAATATCTAAGCCAGTTTTTAAAATCAATCATTTTATGTTAATACTGTTGCATCCTTTATGAAGGTAAAATGCTGTTCAGTCCAAGGCACATGTCCGTCAGTGACACATTCAGAGAGATCCATAATGTCTGTCTTCATTGGAACACTTCACATTGCCGAAATCCCGAAAGATCGAATTTCATTTCTCTGAGACCATATGATCGAACGTTCGGAATCTCGACATTGTGAATGGAGATCTGCATACAGTGCAGAATGGGAGATTTCCGTTTTCGTCGCTGTAGTCCGATCTCAGAGTTGGAATATTTAAGTGGCTTGCCCCTCTGCAGTAATGATGAGAGAGGTTTTTCTTTTCTTTTTTTTTTTTTTTTTTTTATTATTTATTTTATGATTGAGTTTCCAAATGTTCGATCATATGGTCTCAGCCATATGAAATTCGATCTTTCGGGAATTTGGTATTATAAAGTGAATCAGTCTTCATGTATTCCAGTGAGTTTTGTCTTGGGTCGTTTACACCTGCATGGACTGTGATAGAATCATATTGGTACCTTTGGTGCAGTGACTTGAGTGCATGAGTGATATTTTGGATTCATGCTCCAGATAGGCAACTAACCATTATCTTCTTGTCCAGTCCAGTGTGAAGGGGCATCTGTGCGTCATACAGTAGAATCTCCTGCGACAAGTGTAGTAGGTAGTGTTTGCTTGCCTTATGGGCTTTGTTCTTGGGGAATCATTGGGTGTATGCTTATGTGTTGTGTTGGGTGTTGTCTTTGGGGTTACTGAGGATAGTTTTTGCCATTTGACTGCTTAGGAGGTCTTTGAAGTATTGACATGTTTCCAAGTGCCTCAGCATAAGAAGTGTGTGTGGTGAGTGGTATATGTGAAGGATGTAGTGGGGTGTTCTTAACAAGCTTGTTAGTTGAGCAAGATTTTTGCCTCCATGGAAGTCATGTATGTACAGCTCTTACATACAGTTAGTTTTAAGGATTAAAAGGTGGCCTTGATTACACGAGACAAGTTGCTACATTCTGATTTGGTTGTGGTTCCTTCTCAGACTTCAGGATTCCAGTGCAGATAATCCCAGACTAGTTCACACTCAAGTTGGCAGAAGGGATTCTCTAACTCTTATTAAAGCTCAATTAAGTTGCAGCTCGAGCTCACATGCATATTTATAAAAGAACAGACATTAAATTTCCATAATTATTTTCATGTAGTTTGGCATATATTTTATTTTTTCACAGTTTTAATTAATTCCATTATATAAATTACTTAATGCCTGCCTTACCTTAATTCTCACACCACCTGAAATTTATTCTGTACATGTTGCCACAAATACCTTTTATTTCCTATGTAATTTGCACCTTCCTTTTTCTAAAGATCCCAACTTCAGTTCATTTGTCTCCTTTATAATAATCTGTACTTACATTATAGTTGGTTTAGATTTTGCTTTCCAGATTCTAGTAGATGCTTTTTGGCAGTCCCTAATATTAAACGCAGTAGGGCTTTGCTCTACCTAGGCAGCTATGTATTGGCTCAAAAATTATTTCTTTAGGTAGGTCTCCACATCCTTTCTGTCACTATATTCTTCAAAAAGCAAACCCCCTGGATATAAAATTGGCTCTATGTCCCTACCAGATGTCATATCAGTGTGAAATGCCCCTGTCAAAAGCTGTACCTGTGAGCAGCAGCTGACTGAAGTTTATTTTCTTTGTTTTAAACACCTTTAAATTATCAGTTAAGGCTTGCACACAAACAATAGTAAAATAAAAGTATTAAAGGGGCACTGGCTCAGATTTTTTGCTAGAGGAGTTTGTTTACATTTTAGTACTCTAAGTCACATGTTCAGCTAGAGGCAAGGTTTTCAAATAGCCTTTTTAGCATACTGCATGTCAGATTACACAAAGTCTCGGGGGCGGGGGGGGGGTTTAGAGGAAATGCTTAGAACTTTCAGCTGCAGTTTGTCCTTTTGTATTTTCCTTCCCCCATTCATGAGCAATTAGATTAGCTGAATGATTGGATTTTACTCAGCTAGAGATGCTATCTTCTTGTCACACATAGACCTGGAGCCTCTTTAGCAGTGAAGTGATAGCTACTTTTCTATGTACTTGCTTTTTGCAAATAAGTATTCAAGCCTAGGCAATAGTATTTGTCATGCTTGTTGCTACAAATGTTTTTCCCTCCACTATCAATTATTTTTCATACATTGTGTTTAGTGTTGCTTGTGTGTGTGTGTGTGTGTGTGTGTGTGTGTGTGTGTGTGTGTGTGTGTGATGATGTAGGTGCACTTTTATAGTCATACATATTTATTTATTTGCAGTTGGTTTACCAGGATAGTCCATTGGGCCAAAATGAACCCGTTTTCAATGGAGTCCTGGGGAGAAAAGCTCCATAACAATCTCAATACAGTAGGTTATTAATGATTGTTATACAATGCAAAAAGTTCAAGAAAATAATTACAAAAAAGTTCAGCATACATTAGAAATTCTGTATACTTATGATGGATCATATAGATGATACAGACTAACAAAGTAACATTACAAAGTAATACTGGAAGTAAATTCATATTATGATGCATAAACTTAAGAAGTGCAGTCTAGTACATTATATCAGACTAGTACATTTTTGCAGATTACATAGGAAACAGAGTGTGAGTGTTAGGGAAAAAAGGAAGAATTACTGGAGAAGCAGGGGAAGGATGGAAGATGAGGTAGCCAAAGTTAATTATGTGGGGTGAAAACATATTTCCCTCATTTTACAGCACAGCATTGCTTTGGACAGTTGTGCCTTGCAAAGAAACATGTTGACTAACAAATCTCCAAATATTCTAAAATAATAAAATATTTTGCATCTTTTCTCTAAAAATGTCATGCAGCTTTCAAACTGAATCTAATCACTGCTCTAAAAGTATTTTCTCATTAGCTGATGCTGTATGTTGTCCTTCAGAAATCACACCATAACTATTTGTCTAATAGTGATTCCATCCTACTGGTTTTCTTTTCTCACTTTTTTTCCATCATTCATTGTGGTAAAATGTTTTCAACTTTCACATCTTTCCTGAATGTTTGGCTGAAGTACAGTTAATTTACACTGATTAGCATTTGAAAGCTGAAGCAAGTGCAGTCTATACATTTCACCATATACTTTTCAATACCATTCCTAGTATATTATAGTAGGTAATTACAGGGGTACTTTTACTAAGGCAGTAAAAAGTAAGTGTTGCAACCAAAAATCTCATGCCATCTATAACCCTCTATTTTGACAAATAGCTACTTTTCTATGTATGTATGCATGCATGCATGTATGTAACACAATCTACATTTATATTCATGCGGTTTGAAAATAACATCCTTGTCATGTGTTACTGACAGACTTGAAATTCTAGGCATTTTTGAAGGTCTATAAATTTCAGATATGATACATATCTGATAATGCAGATCGCAGTTCACAGACCTATTAATCACATCTGTACATAGGCTACATGATAGCATCATATAACACAGTGTTTAGTACAGAGAAGTAACAAAACCTAAAAACTTATCCAGATGCTGTACTGTCATCTTGGAAGACTTAGCAGGACATGAGTGAGCAACAACATTTACATAAGGCATGCCAGTACACTTCTGGATGACCCAAACCATACAAACACACCCCAGCCCTGAATGAGAAGTATTCTACTCACACAAAGTGTATTGTCTAGACAGCTGGACTGCAGATATCATGCCAGTAACACAACAGTGTTCCCACTCATTGTCACTTCTGGTGACTGCTCTCATTGCTGTGCATTGATAAGCCCTACAGTGTTCCCACTCATCATGTCACCTCTGGTGACTGCCCTCATTGCTGTGACTGCATATCTCATGCCAGTGACACAACAGTGTTCCCACTCATTATGTCACCTCTGGTGATTGCTCTCATTGCTTTGACTGCATATCTCATGTCAGTGACAGAACAGTGTTCCCACTCATGTCACCTCTGGTGACTGCTCTCATTGCTGTGACTGCATATCTCATGCCAGTGATACAACAGTGATGTCCTTCAAGGATGCATCTGCAGTCATCACATATGGGTTGTCCTGCCTCAGGCAGCCCTTCGGTCGGCCGGATTCCAAAGTCTGGGTCTGGCCTCGGCTGATGTCGCACTTTCCCCGACGTCAGAGCGTCTGGGGTATAAAAGCATCAGCCGACGCCATCTTCCTCAGTCTTTCTTGCCGCATGGTGCCCGAAGCAGAAGCAGTTCGCAAGTGCCGGTCGGCCAGCTCCTGTGAGTCAGCTACCGAAGACTTCGAAAAAGCTAAGTACCCTGTTGGGGACTCTTTCTTGCCTCAGCCGATGTCAGATAAAGTTAATAATTGTTTAACTTGTGGGAAACAAATACCTCATAAGGATTTCCACTCTTACTGCCTCCCCTGCCTAGGCCCAGACCACGACGTCTCGGCCTGTTCAGCCTGTGCTTCCTTCAACCGACTAACTCTTAGATGTCGGTCGGAGTTTGCAGAGGAATTTTTTGGGGCTAGTTTTGCTTATAAGATGCCGTCGGAGACTCCGACTTCGCATTTAGTTAAAAAACGGAAGGACAAGGACTGGCACATGCAGACCGCGTTTTCGGCTGAAACCATGGTCAGGCCTACCGTGAGTGTCTCGGTCCCTGCTGAAACAGAGTCCTTGGTACTTCCTATTACCGAAACCGCACAACCGACTACCTCGGCCCCAGAGGCCCCAGCCGAGTCGGTTATTGAATTACCTACTGAAACCGGTGTCCAGGAACCTTCCGACACCATTCCTTTAGACAAGTCTACTCCTGCACGTGGTGCAGCCAGACCCCCTGCTTCCATGTCCATTAAGGCTTTTTCTAGGGCTAAAGCTGCTAAACTTACTAAAGCTTTGCCTCCCAAGGTTTCCACTCAGAGACCTTCTTCTGGCTCTCATATTCTTAGCCTAGCAGAGGATCTAATCTCATTAATTAGAGGTTCCCAACCTCATCCGGACAGGGGCTCTCAACCAACTCCAGACAAAAGGCCCAGGGTTGAACCCTCTGACCCCCAGTCCTCAGATGAGTCCACTGATGGCTCTGCTCTGTCAGACCACCAGGAGGAGGCTTATTCGGCCTACGAGGATTCTGATGCTGAAGAATCTATTCCCTCGGCCTCCCCTCCTGAAGAGTTTTCCTTTGGAGAGACATTACACTCTGAGAGAACATTTTTAATGGCAGGGTCAGGAATTCTCTGATTCTAGGAAGAGATTAAGGACCTTTTTACATTTACCTCAGCATAGGCCTTTAGCTATACCTCCTGTTTTGAATGTCATTGATGATGTGTACTCTGATGCTAGTACAACCCCTGACTCTCTCCCTCCGGCTCCTGCCAAACCTGATAGGTACTACAGGGTCCCGGACTCGCATCTACACCTGTACAAGGCCCACTCTGCTGATCCAGAAACTATTTCCCAGGGCCCAAAAGGGGTTGCAGCTGCCGCTGCTAAAAGTCCTCTACCCTCTGAAAGGGAGTCCAGAGCATTAGAGAGATAGGGTAAGAAAGTGTATACTTCTGCAACTCTTTCCATGAGGGCATTAAATTGTCAGTTTCATATGATACAGTACCAAGAGTATTTGTTAGATGAATTGTATAAGAAACTGTCCTCTTCTGAACCCCTTGACCGCAAATCCCTTCAGGATCTGGTGCATAACTCCCAGCAGGTTAGTAACCATTTCTTGCAGTGTGGTTATGATGCATTGGAAGCTTCATGTAGGTCAGCTATGACAGGTGCAGTTATACGTAGGCATGCCTGGCTGAAGGAACAATCCCTGCCAGACCATGTTAAAGCTAAGCTTTTGGATGCTCCTATGGAAAAGCAAAAATTATTTGGTTCCACAGCTCAAGAGGTTTTAAAGAAATTTGAAGAAAAGGCAAAATCTGTGCAAACAGTCAAAGACTTTCTGCAAGTCCAACCACCGAGATTCAGCAGAAATTGGCCTACTAAGAATTGGTCCTTTCTGGACTCAGACAGATCTCAGAGAGGCAGGAATAGGCGTGCCAGAGGTAGAGGGCAAGCTAGAGGCTCCTACAGAGGCCATCAGTGGCAGCCTCCCAACCAGAGAGGTAGTGCAGGAACTACAACTGCTACACCAGGACAGACTCAATGACTTTATTTTGACTCCGACCAGGGCTCAATTAGAAGCACCTTTGGGCGGAAAGCTTTCTTTATTCTCAAAAAATTGGCACAGCATTACAAGGGACACATGGACACTGCAAATAATAGACAAAGGATACAGGTTCCATTTCCACACATTGCCAAAAAGAAAAGGCATGCCAGACCTGCCACCAAATCAGAGGGCAGAGGCTTTGAAGCAAATTACCAACTTAATGCAAATGAAAGCCATAGAAAAGGTACCTCTTTCAGAACAAGGCCAAGGATTTTACTCCAGATTATTCCTTGTTCCAAGAAAAGAAAATCAGTGGAGGCCTATTCTCGACTTGTCCACACTGAATACTTACCTCATTGTGCCAAAATTCAAAATGCTGACTCTACAACAACTCCTTCCCATGCTGGGCAAGGGGTCTTGGCTGGTGACTCTAGACCTCAAGGAGGCATACCTGCATGTCCCTATTCGACAAAGCTGCAGAAGACACCTCAGATTTCTTGCAGGGTCAGAGCATTATCAATTCTCAGCATTGCCCTTTGGCTTATCTACTGCGCCCAGAGTATTCACGAAATGCCTGGCATCAGTAATTGCACACTGCAGACTTCAGGGGATTCAAATCTACCCATATCTGGACGACTGCCTTATACAAGCGGACAGCAAGCAAACTTTGTTAAAGGACTTGGACTATGCCATCCACCTGCTACAGGCCTTGGGATATACAGTCAACATCCACAAATCAAGACTGGTTCCATCCCAAAGAATAACTTTTCTGGGTGTGGATCTAGACACAACCACCCAAATGGCCTTTCTCACAGAAGAAAAACAAAAACAACTACCGGATTACTTCAAGAATCTGACAAGACAAACTCAGCTGACTGCAAGGAAAATCCTGCAGGCCCTGGGTTACATGGCATCTTGCATTCTTCTGATTCCGCAAGCAAGACTGCATATGAGAAAATTACAATGGTACATAAGAAGTTTATGGACTCAGCACAGTCACAGCTTAGAAACTTTGATCCCACTCATTCCATGCCTTCAAAAGGAATTTCTGTGTTGGGCTCAAGCCTGCCAGTCGAACAGCGGGTTGCCCTTCAGCAAGCCAAGAGCCAACCAAACCATCACCACGGACGCTTCAGACCAAGGTTGGGGAGCACACATGGAGGGCAGATGTATCCAAGGGCTATGGTCACAAAGAGAGCTGCGCATGCACAATAACCAAAAGGAGATGCTGGCAGTGATGCACGCAATCAAGGCCTTCAAACCTTTCCTTCATCAAGGCCACTTGCTCATAAGGACAGACAACACCACAGTTATGTGGTACATAAACAAGCAAGGAGGCACCCATTCCTACCCTCTTTGCAGACTGGCAGTGAATCTATGGGAACTTTCCTTGAAACACAACATACAGCTACAGTCCCAGTTTGTGCCAGGGAAAGACAATATACTGGCAGACAGCTTAAGCAGAACTACCATGGATGCACACGAATGGATGCTGCACCCAGACATCTTCTTACTCATCACACAATCATGGGGAAGGCCGGAAATAGATCTGTTCGCTTCCCCCCACAATCATCAACTGAAGAAATTCTGCTCAAGGGCAATACCACCCACATGCATGGAAAGTGGACGCTCTCTCTTTCAGCTGGAAAGCTCTAACAGTGTATGCTTTCCCACCTCTCCCATTAATGACCAAGGTCCTACTGAAGATCAGGACAGAGCAGCCCAGAGTGATTCTGATAGCTCCAAACTGGCCAAGACAGCACTGGTACCCACTGTTAAAGAGCATGTCACAGACTAAACCATGGCCTCTCCCCCTATGGCCATTCCTACTGACGCAGCACAATTTCAGGACTCTGCACTCCAACCTGAAAACCTTGCAGCTAACTGCCTGGAGAATACCATGACTCCTCCTCAGGATAACCTATCCCAGAGAGTGAAGGAAATTATTATGGAAGCTCGCCGGCATTCCACAAGGAAGGCATATTCAGCAAAATGGAAAAGATTTCACACTTGGAACACAACAAAGGGCCTAGATGTGACAGTGATGAACATGGCACATATACTGGAATATTTGGCAGAATTGTTCCACAATGGCCTGTCTTACTCTTCCATTAAGATACATGCCTCAGCAATCTCAGCAGAATACAATGTTAATCCACCTGTCTTCTCTCATCCTCTCCTAAGACAGTTTCTAAGAGGAATCAAAAACATTAATCCTCCAAGGAAACCACCTCTACCTACTTGGGACCTTAACTTCGTGTTGGAAAAACTAACACTTCCTCCCTTTGAACCAGCAGCATCGGCAGATCTACAGTTTTTGTCTTGGAAAACTGCCTTCCTTCTGGCCATAACCTCAGCAAGAAGAGTATCTGAGTTGAAAGCTTTAATGGCAGTGCAGCCATTTCTTATCTTTCATCAGGACAGAGTTTCTTTGAGGACCAATCCTACATTTATGCCAAAGGCGGTATCCAGGGTATCTTTGAACCAAACTATTCACTTGCCTACATTCTTCCCACAACCACAAAATAAAGGGGAGAGACTTCTGCACACCCTGGACATACACAGACAATTGCGCTACTACTTGGACAGAACTAAAAGTTACAGAAAGACTGACCAGTTGTTTGTAGCATATGCTGCTGGGGCACAAGAAAAAGCAATTTCCAAACAGACAATTTCAAAATGGATAGGAAATTGCATTCGTTTTTGTTACTCTTTTCATGGAAAAACTGTGCCAGCTAACATTAGACCTCATTCCACGAGAGCCACCACCACAGCCTTCCTAAGAGGGGTGGCTACCAAGGACATTTTAGAAGCTGCTACATGGAGCTCCGTGCATACATTTGCCAAGCATTACAATTTACCTTTATACTCCAGATCCAGAGCAGGTTTTGCTACGGCAGTCCTGCAGGGTATCTTAACTACACCATCCTTTACTTAGTACCTCCACCCCCAGATTGGCTATGGTATTCTACCCATATGTGATGACTGCAGATGCATCCTTGAAGGACATGGTACAGTTTTGTACCTACCATAAATGTAGATGTCCGATAGGTATGCATCTGCAGTCAGGTTTACCCTCCCTCCTTCCCCTCTGTGGTATTCCTAGGGTGCTTACCCCTCTATTAGCTAGCTGGTGGAATCTATTATGGTGTATTTGTTTGTATATATATATTTTTGCAAATGTTTGGAATTTTATTGCATTTCTCCAAATTTAGCCTTCCTAGAGGGCACCTGGCATCTGGGGCAAGAAAAACTGAGGAAGATGGCGTCGGCTGATGCTTTTATACCCCAGACCCTCTGACATCGGGGAAAGTGCGACATCAGCCAAGGCCAGACCCAGACTTTGGAATCCGGCCGACCGAAGGGCTGCCTGAGGCAGGACAACCCATATGTGATGACTGCAGATGCATACCTATCGGACATCTACATTTATGGTAGGTACAAAACTGTACTTTCCCACTCATTGTCACCTCTGGTGATTGCTGTCATTGCTTTGACTGCATATCTCATGTCAGTGACAGAACAGTGTTCCCACTCATTATGTCACCTCTGGTGATTGCTTTTATTGCTATGCATTGATAAGCCCTGCAGTGCTATACCCCAAACCTGAATGCATCAAATGAAAACAAGGACATGTCTCAGTCCAAGGATAGGGCTGTCATCACCTTGTCAAATGTCCGCAACAGTACACACAAGGTATGGTCAGTGTGCTGATGTCACATTTTAGGTCTATGCAAATGTCTGACATAATGCTGAGGGTCAGTTAAACATTAAAGGGTAATGTAGCCATAGTGACTTATTTTGTTTGTCTTTCGGCTTTTCCCAGTTAGGGGTTGCCACAGCAGAACTCCGGTCCGCTAATGTTTGGTAGTGGATTTTTACGTACCAGGTTACCAGCCCTGATGCACAACCTTCAACGAAGGCACGCCCCATTTACGTATGCCTCCACACAAAGACGCTCTAGCTGTGAATCGAACGGGACAACGTCTTACTGTGAGGCGACAACGCTACCGCAGCACCACCACCACAGTACTGCCATAGTAACTTATTATGGAGTACAATAATATTATGCCAGGTAGTACAACATTCATACACTGCACACACAGTTTTCTGTCATTTCACTTTCTCAACAATACAAACAGTTCTGCTGTTATCCTACAATGTGGAATTATACTTTTAGTACATCTGGGTGTTGACTAGCCTGCATCACATTACTGTACTGTCCTACTCTGTTATCCACACCCTCATTTGTGTAACTACCTTTAAATGTAATCAATAATGTGTTCTGAGCATATACATACTGTGCAAAATACACAAACACCACATATATAGCCAACCTGCTGGCAGATAGGTTCAGTGAAAACTTCACCCCCCTGTCCCCATCATTAAACCAAGACACCCCAAGCACCTGCCCTCTCAAAGGCAAAAAGTATGGTCTCCATGGGACCTGATTACATCCCTGGCTGCATCCTGCATGAACTCAGGCATGAGCTTCTCAGCTGCATTAGACACCCTATTCAACCAAAGCCTGAGCTCCAGCTTTCATCCCAGCTGAATGAAGAATAGCAAATGTCATCCCTCTACACATAGGTGGAGCTTCCACTGACCCAAGCAATTTTAGGCCCATCAGCCTAACTAGCCTGATCTGCAAGGCCATGGAACGCATCATCATGGACCTTATAAACAAAGACATTGGCAACTTCCAAAAGCTTGACCCCACACAGTTTTATTTTGTCAAAGGGAGATCATGCCTGTTAAACTTGGTCAACTTCTTTCAAACAGTCACTAAAGACATGGATGAGGGGAAAACGGTGCACAGCACCTACGTTGACCTCGCCAAAGCTTTTGACACTATTCTTCACTTGGGCATAATAGATCAACTCTCCCAGCTAGGCATCAGCCTGTATGTTACCAGGTGGGTAGCTAACTGGCTCACTGATAGAACCCACTCAGTCAAAGTAGGGAAAGCCACCTCTAGTAGACCGGTAATGAGCGGTGTACCCCAAGGATCGGTCTTGGGGCCTCTTCTGATTGGGATATACTTTTCTGAGGTGCAAGCCAAAACCAGTGGTCTGTGGCTGACCAGGTTTGCAGTTGACTGCAAGCTGGGTGCTGTCTTAAATTCCCCTAGTGATGTGAACATCCTCCAAGAGGGCCTTACCAAAACTAATGACTGCTGTCAGAAGTATGGTCTCAAATTGAAATGCATCATTATCCTCTTTGCAGAAAATGTCATCCCTACTAATTATCAGATTAATAACAATGTATTAATCAATCAGTTGTGAAAGACTTAGGCACACAAGTTGATAGCAACCTGACTTTTGACCATGACATTGCCTCTGTTGTACGGAAGGCTTTCTATATGGCTCACCTCATAAATAAGGGTGTTTCATCCAGGAACAAGTTGGTCAAAACATCCCTGTACTCCTCCCTTATCAGACCCATTATCAAGTACAATGCCCCCTTTGGGCATGTACCTTGACAAGCACATGCAGCAGTTTGAGAAACAACAGAGGTTCCTGACCAGGAAAATCCAGGGTCTCGAAACACCTATCCCATACAGATAGGCTAAAACCCCTGTCCCTCTACTCAGTCTCATACAGACTGCTCAGAGGTGACCTGTGTCTGGCATACAAGGCCATTTCAGACCCAGCCTTGATGGAGTTCCTGCATACCCATAAGAAACTCCACTTATACAGCTAAAAAGCAAGGCCTTAACCTGGTCTGTAACATTAATAAAACTTGTTGGCAGGATAGATTTGTGTCCCAAAGACCCCCCCCCCCAATCTGTGGAATAGACTTCCACTCAATGTAAAGCAGAGTACCTCTCTAGCCCTCTTTAAAAGGAACCTGGATGACTGGATGGGAAACAGAAAATATACCCCTGGGATCCCAACTGTGTCCCTGCTGGACAGGGGAAACAGGTATTGACTTGGAGAGAACATGGGTGAAATTCTTAGCTAGACTTATAAATGCCTCTGGGCCAATAGCCTAGTATCAACCTATGATCCTATGAACCTATAATAGAAAATTATATACATCTACAGTATATTCATATATATATATATATATATATATATATATATATATATATATATATATACGCACACACACACACACACACACACACACACACAATGTGGCAGGACTGAAAACCTACAAACTAACCAGTTGTGTAGAATGTAAAATATATTCTCCAACACAACAAATAAATACATTAAATACACTTACAAAATGTTATTCAGAGCAGTTTTGGTTGCACCAAGGTGGTGAGAAATTTTGCTAATAATATCCCATTAACTTTGATGCTGAAATTAAATTAAATTACATTGAAAAATAAATACGCACATTGGACACAAAGTACAGGGATGAAGTAGAATTAGAAACAATAACCTGAGAACACTTTGGCATGGAATGACAGTATCACTGTATTTGTTATTCACTAGGTCGTTAAAGTATGAGGAGATTCCTCAAGATTGGAGATGTGCATGTGTGCAACCCATATTTAAGGGATAAAGGAACGGCACAAACCCAAAGTCACAGAGACTCATAACTTAAGATTTGAGACGTGTACTTGTTCAACCCATGTTTAAGGGAGAGAGAAATAGGAGAAACCCAGAGTCGTAGACACCCATAATGTAAGATTGGAGACATGCACTTGTTCAATGCATATTGAAGGGACAGGGGAACAGGACAAACCCAGCATCAGACACCTAGAACTTAAGATTGAAGACATGCTCTGGCTCAACGCATATTTAAGGACAGGGTAACAGGACAAACCCAGAGTCGCAGAGACTCATAACTTAAGATTGGAGACATGGACTTGTTCAACCCATATTTAAGGGATAGGGGAACCGGACAGATGCAGAGTCATAAAGACCCATAACTTGACTTTATTTTTGTGGAAAAACAATGGAAAAGGTTATTTGCATAATGTATCATCAGAATTGAGAAGACTAGACCCCTGATTCACTATTTCTGTACAGGACTAGCTTAGTCCTGCACGGAAGCGAACATTTAGGAGCAAAACAGCAGCGCGCCAGGCATAATAATGAATGCATCCTGCCTGAGCTCCTAAATGGACATGGAGCATGTACGAGTGCAGGGGGTGTGTCTGAGAGCAGAGCTCACAGAATATACATGCTCCTGCAATCAAGAACAGCAGTTTAGGAATAAGAATGAGTGAGACCGCTCATAGGTGTTTGCATACGCCCAGCAACATCCCCCCAAGTTTACAAGAGCAGTAGTTAATATATAAAATATAAACAAGCTTCTTTTTTTAATTAAACAGATAAAATTTAACTGTAGGTGCGCGGGTTTGCCCATTGCTTAACTATGTTTATTGCAGCTTAAATCACACACTAGGATAACAATCAAGATGTACACAAATGAAGCAGTACTGCAATAGTGTAGTGGGCAGAGCATTTGCCTTGTGAGCAGTCATTCCCGGTTTGAGTCCCACACCATTACATTCCATTTTCCATGTCAAATCACTTTATGAACAATATTTTTTGTTGCATAACCCACTAAATAACATATTTGTGAAATGGAGTACTGCATTAAATGCAGATGTGAGGTGTCATTGTCATAATGTTGTAAAATCCACAGATAATCACAAGTGCTCCATACAGTATATGTACACATGAATCAGGGATACAAATCGACAGTACGTGTAATGAATGATAAATCCATAGTTTTTTCAAATCCACCACCTTCCAAAAAAACATTTTACATTACTGTCTAAATTAGTGTGGTGGAAATTGGGAGTAAGCACAATTAAGCAAGAGTAAGCATATTTAAGCAGTGATAAGTGGGTTTAAGCCCATTTGTGTGGGGGAAAGCAGTGCACACACAGGTTAAGCAATATTAAAGCTAACTTTCTGTAAGCATATTTAACCAGAGGTTAGCACTGCTTACCGTTGCGCAAATTCGCTTACAATTGCTTAAAAGTGCCTTAATCACTCTGTATGCAACAGCCGCTGTTCTGGCCAGAAACAAAATAAACAGCCTTTGCAGATCTTGAACCAGGACCCTGTACACTATAGTCAGAGTAGTTAACCACTAAGCCATCACAGCAGTACATAGGATTGAGGTATCACCGGACATATCCTCACTATAGGAAAATCAAACTGAACATGCGAAAGGAATCGATGTACAGTTTTATGTTGTATAACCTACTACATAATATAAATATGTGAACTGGAGTACTGCATTAAGCTTAGATGTGAGGTGTCATTGTAATAGTGTTGAAATCACCTAATAAACACAAGGACCCCATACAGTGTACATACACATGAGTCATGGGTACCAAACACATATATAACCTGTAATGAATAATAAATCAATGCCAAAAGGCAAGTAGTATGCAAATTAAAAATTAAGTAACACTAAGCATTGCACAGCCCAGCTTACTAGGCGTAAGCAATGTGTAGGCCAGCTAACTCATTTTGCCCATTGGTATACCCCTTTAAGCAATGCCAACTTCAGGTAAGCATGTTTCCCCATAGTTTATCATTTTCAAAACTGTCCAGTCACAGCAAACTGCCAGAAATTGGCCCTATTTAAACCCAATAGGCAGGAATACATCTCATAACTGGTTGCGGCTTCCTCTTGTAGGCACTATGATGACTGGTATGGGAGAGGGTGGGCGCTTTCATGCACAGCGCTGGGGCATCCAGGAGTCCAGAGTCATGGCAGGACTCCTTGTGAAAGAACATGAGCAGAGACTGCTGCAGGGCCAGCACCGGGGTTACCAATACAAAGAGGAAGCCTGGGACCATCTCACTCGTGCTCTCACCAGTACCACTGGCATACCCCGAACTGGTGAGCAGGTTAGGCATCACTGTGCTGACCTGAAGTGGAGAAAGGGGGGATCTGTTGGATCAGTGAATCCAAGAGGCTAGGAGGATGGAGAATGTGCCAGCTATGTGTAAGTATCAGGCCACTACCTGTTTAATAATTGCCAGTTCATGTATATTATGGATAGGTGTGGCTAAATATTCCTCTTATGTCTTTCACAGTGACAGTTGAGTGGGCTGTGAACCAGGAAGCCCATGCCTGTAGATTGCAGCAGTTGCGATGCAAAGGTGGTTAGTAATACTTGTGCATGTACTGTCATAGGAAATAAATCTAAACATAGTAGTAAGTTAATTGCATGTATAAAACCTGTATTGTTTAAGGCATGTACTGCATACACCAGAGAATATGGCAGGTACAGTCTCATATATATTGTATGTAAATAAAAGCATAATAGCCTGGCAATAAAGGTCTAACTGCTGGACTGCATGTGTTTACTCTGGTATCATATGGTAATGTAGAGTTGCAATCTCTTAATAGTACTGTTGTATTAAGCACCGTTACCCACACTGTGCTACATAAATCAAATGTGTAGCAATGTCTGTATATGACTGTTGTAATCACATGAGGTCACATAGTACAACTGAGAGACTTGTACAGAAAACAGTGAAAAGACAGACAACATAATCCAAATAGCACACTCAACTGAGACGTGAAATGTATTTTTTAGCACACACAGCCATGGTTCAAATCCTGGGAGTGGTAGTACGCTGTATGCAGAATCGTATCCCACAACTGTTCAGATATGTCCAGAATGTCCAGTAAATTGGCCTATATCTGCTGCCTGTCACCCTTTCCCCGCGTCAAATCAGTGGGATGATCCCAGACGTTTAGGCAGCAAATAAAACAGGGTTTATTACATCAAGCTTTCGAGTTGAAACTCTTTTTCAAGAAAGAGTTTCAACACGAAAGCTTGATGTAATAAACCCTTTTTATATGGATGGTCATGCTTTGCCTTTTGTTACTGGATTTAATCTCGTGTTGGTTCACCAGTGTGTGTAGCTATTCTACACCTGTTTCTTGGTCTTTATGCAGCAAATAAGAAATACAACTGATTGTCAGACATCTATAAGAACAAACCTGTCACTCTAGCAACTCCACAAAATGTTATGAGAGTAATAAGCCAAGTATGTCCCATCTCCATCCCAGTGTTGTGAAGCTGTGACCAGAGTGAGTGCAGTAACACAGTGAGACGTATGTGCATAATACTAATGTGGAATCTGGTAATATGTGTGGCAACATTCAGGTAGTGCTAACGAACATTGTCCGCACAGGTCAGTATGATACAAAAACTGTGCCTAGAAATAAAAGATTGATATCCTGTACTGGTACTGTTTACTCTGGTATTGTATGGCATTGTTAGTGTTGCAGTTGCTCTGAATAATAAGATATTACTCATCACTGTGACCCACACTGTGCTACATAATAAAACTGTCTAGGAAATCCTGTATAAGTGTAGTAATTACAAGTTCAGATTGTAAAACCGCAGGAGACTTGGACAGAAATCAGAGAGATACACAGCAATATCTATATAGCACACTCAACTGTGATGGAGACTGTTCTATTTTTAGCAGAGACAGCCATGGTTCGAATCCTGCGAGTTGTAGTAAATAATATGCAGAGTCATACCTCACAAATGTACAGAATTGTCCAGAATGTCCAGTAAATTGGCCCATATCTGCCGGCTGTTACCCTGTCCCCCTGTCATATCAGTGTGCTAATCTTCGACATGTAGGCAACATTTCATGTCATATAACTGACTGTCAGGCCTGTACACATTTGGAAAATGTCAATGAAAACAAACCTGTCATTGTACAAATCACCAAAGGTTTAAGAGGGCGATAGTCAAAATATGTCCCGGTTCACCTGCATGTTATCAAGCCCAGAGTGTGTGCAATAAGAGATGGACAGGTATGTGTATAACATCAACCTGGAATCTGGGAATATGTGTAGAAACAGTAGTGTTAACATACAATACCTCCACAGGCTCACCAGGTAAGAGGTGTATACTGCAGGTAAAACTCATTTCATGTATATAATTGTATACATCCATACAACTGTCCAAAGTAAGGCCAGAGGGTAGTGTACTAAAACCTGTAAGGTACAGATCACAGCACTGACTAGGAAAGTAAGGAGAACGACAGGACTGCTAGTTGTTAATTGACATCTCCCCCCCCCCCCACCACCACCATATCTGTAGCAATAAACTAAATACACAACTCAATTGGTATGTGCTCCATTAAATCTATTGTTGGGACGTATGTCCTATTGTTTGATAAATACTTAAATTTGTTCCTATGCATGTGCCATGTTGAAATACACCCACATTGGCGGCATGCTGCCATCAGTGTACCTGCATGCTGTTGTAAAGGCCACTGTGGTTCCATGGATCTAGGACTTTTGATCGAAAGATCAAAAGCCCGAATCCATTTCCAGCGAGCACACTAACGAAAGCGCTTTCATCAAAAAAGTGTTTTTGTTAAAGTATGTTACAAAAAAAAAAAAAAACACAAAATCTACTTGGAATGCAGTGGTGCAAGCACCCCTGCACCCCCACCGCCACCCCACTTTAATATTCTCACTCTGAGGTCGCACTACATTGGGGAAAAGGGAATTTTCCTTTACCACACAGTAGCACGACTGGAACAACAAACATACTTACGCTAAACTGCTGCTTCGGTGAACAGCACTTTTGCACAAGTATGCTCACCAATTTGGGATTCGGTGAAAGATGCAGTCAAGCATCTCTACAGATCCCGGTTCCATATATGCATGTGATCTGTTTGCTATGCAACGGTTCTATATCTGGTCTTTCAAGTTAATGGGAATATCTATGCATGCTGTTATACCTAATCCTGGAATGTGTTTGCTATTACTTACCCACATATGTTGTAAATTTGAACACCATAGCATGTTTGGGAAGGCCTGTCCCAGCGGACCCACCTGTCCCACCTCAGCTGGCCGTGGCACTATGCATCAGCATGTCTGGGGTCCACTCTGGGGCCTCTTCGTCTGCTGGTCCTCCACCACCTTTGGCTGGAACCGCCTCAGGAGATGGGGTTCACCCCCCACCTGGGAGTGGGTGTGGACAGGAATTGTCACCCGTCGCCAGGTCCACGCTGTGGTGAATAGCGTAGTAACGCTGGGAGTTTGGCGATCTGCTACGCTGCTTGAGGGCCGCGTTTCGCAACTAGAGGGTCAGCCTGGCCCTCCTACTCAGCCCAAGCCACAGCCACCGTCGGGGCTGTGAAGGTGCAGTGGTGACTGCACATGGGTGGGGTCCTCAGTCCCACTGTATCCACTATGGGGCTCATGGGCTTCCAATTTCCAAACACCCCTCCCCATCAAGGTGTTTATCCCCTACATGTCATATACCACCCCTGTATGCTATCTTGTCTGTTATCCTACCCAACCTACCTCCCCAAATATACCTACTAAAAAAAAAGGGGGCAATCTGTTCCCCCCAAAAAAAATCTCGCCCCATACATAGCTGTCCATTTCACACACGTGTCCACTGGATACATGTAATCTGGTCTAATTGGCTTCACAACATATTATTGGTGTCCTCCTCTCTCAGGGGTTTGAGTGTCCAAATCTATCTCCAAATTCAGTGTATATGCACAGCTGTTGCTGTAGAAGAAATGGGCAGCTATGGAACTTCCCTAAACCTGTCCTGCACATCCCTAGCTATTTTCCCTACTGTCTTTCTCTCTTTGCGACCCTTTTTCACCACTATCCTATCAACTCTTTTTCATTTCTTTTAAAGAAATTAGCATGGGGGTAAGTGGAAGTAAACACTTTTAAGCAGCACTAAGTGTGTTTAAGCCTGTTTGCGCGGGGGTAAGCAATGCCTACACAGGTTAAGCAATTGAGAAGCTACATCAGTGTAAGAAACTGTAACCAGATGTTAGCAGTGCTTACCTACACGCAAACCCTCTTTCAACTGCTTAAAAGTGCCTTAATCACTGCCTACATATATATATATATATATATATATATATATATATATATATATATATATATATATATATATATATATATATATATATCTATGTGTATATATATATATATATATATATATACATATATATATATATATATATATATATATATATATATATATATATATATTATATATATATATATATATATATATATATATATATATATATGTATATATATTACCTGTATTATATACAGATATATATCTGTAGATATAAAAAAAAACATAAATACATATGATCAAAGTTGCCATTAATGGGGCTGAGGGGCCCAAGCTAAATATGTTTTGTAAGTATTGATATCACCCCGTCCCACAGCAAAACACATCTACCCTGCAATACAATACCAGCTGTTGCAAGTCCCATACCCAGGATCCGACACAACATGGGCACAAGACGTTAACAGTAATCCATCCCACCTGTATGATGTCAGGATGGTATCAGTAACATATGCAGTACAGTCTGACCATAGGGAATGTACAATGTGGAAGCAATAAACATTCCAAAGTTGCATATACATACATACACATATATGCAGATATATATATATATATATATATATATATATAACTACACATGCACACACAGATATGTATAGGAAGCTACATATTTAGAGGGTGCACACCATACTGAACAGCCAGAATTCCTACAGTTGCCACCTTATCAAATGAACAGTTTATGAGTCACCCATACAAAAGACAATTGTTGCCTGAAACATATACCCACAGAGAAGTCAAAGGATATGACACCACACACAGGTTTGCATACATGGGGAAGTTTTATTTGTGTACTGTCACATTTGTATATTCCATGTCATATTGTTGTTTATACTTTGAAATGCATACAAACAGATTAATGCAACTCTCAAGCAGATCATTTAGTACAGTAATCTGAAAGCATAACATGTGCTGCTGTCCAGGCCAAAGCCTGCAAGAAGTAGACAGACTGGGCCACAGGATAACAATCAATCAACAGTAAGTAATGCAGATGTATAGTCCAGCACTCTGTACGCAATCCCTAGGGGGAAAAGAGGTAAGCTGACACAATGGGATGCATATGTTACATAACAATGCATAACTGAAACCATCACAATCACACTGACAAACAGAACAGTCTGTATGGCAATAAGCAGTAGGCCAGCAATTTTCCCAGAGTGTAATGTGTGGTAATGTACATCCAGATACCTTAAGGCGGCTTACTCCTGATATCCCTCACATGTTGTAACAGCCTAGGTTATTTATTGTGCATACCCCCCCATAGACTGACTTACAGGGGCATATAACACTGTTAATGTACACTGACCTCTGGACTGCAGAAGGGCACTCGTGTTTTGGTCAGATGAAGCCCAGATATATATGAACCCAACCCCACAATATGTGTGGGGGCCACAACAGCACTGGAATGATGGCAGGAATGGCAGCATGACATAATCACAGGCCACTACATAACCCCTGACTGCATGTCATATGGACAAAGCCTGGTATGTAGGTGTAGGATAGAGGCCGCAACACAGGCCCTTATATGAAATAGTGTTGTCATACACTGAGAAAATTGCTGTTGTTACCGGATAGTCTGCAACATAACCTTAGTCAGGAATATGAAGTCAGATACATAAATGGATGTAGCCATGTACGATAGCACTCAACACACACACTGCCAGTGATATATCTGACACAGTACCTGTGTGGTGGACAGACAAAACATGACAGACCATGTGGATAGGCCCACAGTAGAGAGCTATGCAGACAGGCTGCACTCCATATTAAACTAGTATGTACACGCACACCCTATGACACTGGTGCTATACAATGCATATGACAAAACTACTCACACTCTATCTGTAGTTCTGGAACCTTATACAAATATGTAGCTGGCCTGAGTCTGACCTGCTGTCTGTAACACTGCTGCCCACACACAGGAAGGATGTCCACCATACAGGAAAGGTAAAGGGACCACACCCACCTAATTTAGGGATTTATAGTAGTGGATTCCCATGACAGTGGCAATTGGAAGTAACAGCATGCTGCATGCAGATAGCAAGTGAAGATAGTGATTGGTGCAGAGGCCATCACCTGATCATGTGGATCACCTACACAATCCATGCTGCAATCTATTCAAAGCAGTTCAAGCCATTTACTGGAGAGAGTGAGAGAGAAAGTGAAACAAACAAACTAAGAAATAAAGCAGGCAGGCTGAATGCCAAGGCAAAGGGGGGGGGAAGTACCTTACAAGCAAACTATCCAGAACAGACATTTGCGCAACAGGTATGTGAAGTATTTATGCATGTAATTGACTGTACTACTTGGTCCATAATAATGGGATAGATGATGTGGAATGATTTATATGTGCCATCAGGTGTTGTAATGATGATCAGCTGAACAACTCCTATGGACAATGGAGTCTATCCCTGTGGGTAGAGGGCCATACCTGTCAACTGTGCAGAGCAGCACTGACTGACAAGATTTAAGCCATCATAGTTTGTGTTGTGTAATGGAAAACATGTACATTACTGTGGCAATAGCTGGTGGTAGAAGTAATGCCATTATGAAGGACACGTGGGTTCCAGAGCCCACCACTTGCAGGACACTCAAGTTAACATGTAATGTAGCATGCTGAAATGCCATAGCTGTGTAATAGGCTTACCTGCAATCTGTCACTATATATACCCCCCCCCAATGTTAGGCTGTGTCCGTATGTGGCACCTGTCTGGGTTGTAGCAAGGCAGAACAGTGCAGCTGTGCAGGAAGGAATGAGAGTTAGAGATTGTGGACCTGATGTCTGAATGTACCCTATATATATATATATATATATATTTATATATATATATATATATATAAAACCTAGCCACTGTGGATGCACAAGCCAGTGCATTTTTTGTGCCGGTCCAAAGCCTGAATAAATGGGGAGGGTTGTGTCAGGAAGGGTATCTGATATAAAACTTCACCAAATCATTTAATGCAGTCACCAGTAAATATTTCCATACCGGATCTGTCGAGGCCCGGGTTAACAACTGCCACCAGTACTGTTAGCCAACAGGGTGCTGGCAGAAATTGGGCTACTGTTGGCCGAAGGAGGAGGAGAGGCGGAAGGCATGGCCAAAGGCAGGAAGAGAGGAGAAAGGCTAGGACTGTGGTAGTGAGGGTCAGAACTTTGAATGTTGGCAGTATGACTGGTATAGAGAGAGAGCTAGCTGATATGATGGACAGAAGGAAAGTTGGTATATTGTGTGTGTAAGAGACCAGATGGAACGATAGTAAGGCTAGGTGTATTGGAGGTGGGTTCAAATTGTTTTAGCATGGTGTGGATGGGAGGAGAAATGGCATAGGAGTTATTCTGAAGGAACAGTATGCTAAGAGTGTTTTGAAGGTGAAAAGAGTGTCGGATAGAGTGATGTTTATGAAGCTAGAAATTGATGGTGTAATGATGAATGTTAGTGCATATGCTCCACAAGTTGGATGTGCAATGGATGAGAGAAAAATTTGGAGTGAATTGGATGGTGGTGATGACTGTACCCAAGGGTGAGAGAGTGGTGATTGGAGCAGATTTCAATGGGCATGTTGGTGAAGGGAACAGAGGGGATGAGGAAGTGATGGGTAGGTATGGTGTTAAACAAAGGATTGCAGAAGGTCAGATGGTAGTGGATGTTGTGAAAAGGATGGATATGGCTATGATGAATACGTATTTTAACAAGAGGGAGGAGCATAGGGTGACATACAAGAGTGGAGGAAAATGTACACAGGTGGATTATATCTTATGTAGGAGGGCCAGTCTGAATGAGATTGGAGACTGTAAAGTGGTGACCGGAGAAAGTGTAGTTAGGCAGCATAGGATGGTGGTTTGTAGGATGACGTTGGTGATCAAGAAGAGGAGGAGTGTTAGGGCAGTACCAAGGATCAAATGGTGGAAATTGAAAAAGGGTAATTGTGAGGTGGAGTTCAGGGATGAGTTAACCCGTGGTGCTGCTGCTGCGGTAGCATTGTCCCCTTGCAGTAAGACGCTGTCCGGTTCGATTCTCAGCTAGAGCGTCATCTGCGTGGAGACATGCGTGAATGGGCGTACCTTCGTTGAAGGTTGTGCATCAGGGCTGGTAACTCTGTACGTAAAAATCAACTACCAATCATTAGCGGACGGGAGTTCTGCTGTGGCGACCCCTAACCGGGAAAAGCCAAAAGATGCAAAAAGTTTAGGGATGAGTTAAGATAGGCACTGGATGGCAGTGAAGAGTTAACAAATAGCTGGGTAACTACAGCAGAGCTAGTAAGGTAGACGGCTAGAAAGGTGCTTGGTATCACATCGGGACAGAGGAAGGACAAGGAGACATGGTGGCAGAATGTGGAAGTACAGGAGAGTATACAGGCAAAGAGGTTGGCAAAGAAGAAGTGGGATTGTCAGAGAGATGAAGAAAGTAGACAGGAATATAAGGAGATGAGGTGCATGGCAAAGAGAGAGGTGGCGAAGGCTAAGGATAAAGGCATATGAAGAGTTGTATGAAAGGTTGGACACTAAGGAGGGAGAAAAGGACCTGTACCGATTGGCTGGACAGAGGGACCGAGCTAGGAAAGATGTGCAGCAGGTAAAGGTGATAAAGGATAATGAGGGAAACAGTCTCACAAGTGAGGAGTGTGTTGAGGAGATGGAAAGAGTTCTTTGAGGGGTTGATGAATGAAGACAATGAGAGGGAGAGAAGGTTGGATGATGTAGGGATAGTGAATCATGAAGTACAATGGATTAGCAAGGAGGAAGTAAGGATAGCTATGAAGAGAATGAAGAATGGAAAGGCTGTTGGCCCAGATGACATACCTGTGGAAGCATGGAGGTGTTTAGGTGAAATGGCAGTGGAGTTTTTAACCAGATTGTTTAATGAAATCTTAGAAAGTGAGAGGATGCTTGAGGAATGGAGAAAGTGTTTTGGTATCGATTTTTAAGAATAAGGGTGATGTGCAGAGCTTTAGTAACTACAGAGGGATTAAATTGATCAGTCACAGCATGAAGTTATGGGAAAGAGTAGTGGAAGCTAGTTTAAGAAGGGACGTGATGATTGGTGATCAGCAGTATGGTTTTGTGCCGGGAAAGAGCACTACAGATGCGATGTTTGCTCTGAGTGTGTTGATGGAGAAGTACAGAGAATGTCAGGAGGAGTTGCATTGTGTTTTTGTAGACTTAGAGAAAGTATATGACAGGGTGCCTAGATAGGAGTTGTGGTATTGTATGAGGGTCAGGAGTGTCAGAGAAGTATGCAAGAGTGGTACAGGATATGTACGAGGGAAGTGTGACAGTGGTGAGGTCTGCGGTGGGAGTGATGGATGCATTTAAGGTGGAGGTGGAATTACATCAAGGATCACCTCTGAGCCCTTTCTTATTTGCACTGGTGATGGACAGGTTGACAAGACACAATCAGACAGGAGTCCCCATGGACTATGATGTTTTCAGATGACATTGTGATCTGTAGTGAGAGTAGGGAGCAGGTGGAGACTACCCTGGAGAGATGGAGATATGTTCTAGAGAGAAGAGGAATGAAGGTCAGCAGGACTAAGAATGTGTGTGAATGAGAGGGAGGATAGAGGAATGGTGAGGATGCAAGGAGTAGAGGTGGCAAAGGTGGATGAGTTTAAATATTTGGGGTCAATAGTTCAGAGTAATGGTGAATGTGGAAGAGAGATGAAGAAGAGTACAGGCAGGATGGAGTGGGTGGAGAAGTGTCAGGAGTGATTTGTGACAGACGAGTACCTGTAAGAGTGAAAGGGAAGGTCTACAAGAGGGTAGTGAGACCAGCTATGTTACATGGGTTGGAGACAGTGGCATTGACAAAAAGGCAGGGGTTTGAGCTTGATGTGGCAGAATTAAAGATGTTCAGATTTGCACTGGGTGTGACGAGATTGGACAGGATTAGGAATAAGTATATTAGAGGGTCAACCCAGGTCGGAAGGTTTGGAGACAAAGCCAGAGAGGTAAGATTACGTTGGTTTGGACATGTGCTGAGGAGGGATGCTGAGTATATTGGGAAAAAGATGCTAAGGATGAAGCTACCAGGTAACAGGAAAAGAGGAAGGCCTAAGATAAGGTTTATGGATGTGGTAAGAGAGGACATGCAGGTGGTTGGTGTGACAGAGCAAGATGCAGAGGACAGGAAGAAATGAAAACAGGTGATCCGCTGTGGCGACCCCTAATGGGAACAGCCGAAAGAAGATGATATATGTATGTGTGTATGTATGTATGTGTGTGTATATATATATATATATATATATATATATATATATATATATATATATATATATATATATATATATATATATATATATATATATATATATATATATATATATATATATTATATGTATGTGTGTGTGTGTGTGTATATGTATATATATATATATATATATATATATATATATATATATATACACATATGTCTACAGATACAGACTATATATATATATATATATAAACATATACAGCATAATATATTTCTACACACACACACACACACACACACACATATATATATATATATATATATATATGTGTGTGTGTGTGTATGTCTACAAATATACAAGCACACACATTTGCATACTATGGGTGAGGAAACATCACATATATCAATACACACACACACATATACAGCAGTAAGTGGGTGCAACATGGACGGTTGTGTGACATGTGAGCACCTTGTTGGGACCACATTGCCCTTACCTGTGAAGGTGCGAATGGGAATTTGGGGAATGATAGCAGTTATATTTGTGGATGTGGGTTGGGTTGGTAGATAAAGAGGACAGCCTGCAGGGGTGTGGTATATGACACATGTGGTGGGTAAACACCCTGGATGAAGGGTGTTGTTTGTGATGTGGAAGCCCCATGAGCCCCCATATGGAAACAATGGGAACAAAGGCCCCCCAGCCATTGCCAGTCACAGCAGCAGCTTCACGGCCCTGAAGATGCCTGGGCTGGAGGCTGAGCAGGAGGAGCATGTGAACCCTGTGATTGTGTACTGAGGGGCCTCAAGGTCCCCAAGTCTCTGTGAAGCTCCCTGTGCAACAGACCCTGGACCTGACCTCGGGTGACAGAATCATGTCTGTGTGCGCTCCCGGTGGGGGAACACCATCCCCTGAGGTGGTTCCCCTTGAAGGTAGTGCAGGACTAGTAGATGAGGAGGCCCTAGGGTGGGTCCCACATGTGATGTGGCCTAGTAACATGAGCAGATGAGGTGGGAGAGGTGGTTCTGCTGGGAACTGTTCCCTAAACATGCTATTGTGTCACTGTTATAGAACATATGTGGGCAGTAATAGTCCACACAATCCCAGATCATGTCCAACATCATGCATAGATATCCCCCATAACACATAATGACAGATGTGCCGCAATCACATAGCAAACAGACCACATGCATGTATGGAACCATAGTGGCCATTACAATGGCATGCAGGTGAAATTGTAACAGGCTAGCAATGATAGTGTCCCCACAGGGAACATGGCTACAAACACATAGCACAAAGCGTGGTACAATACAATAAATGTCCCAAATGTAGGTAAGCTGTAGCCACACCTACTGAGTTGTGTGAACAGTTTGTTGTCGCAGATATGGTGGGGGGGTAGAGAGATGTGTATTAAGAACTATGGTAACCTTGTATGAGTTGCTGAGACCCGTTTCCATTTTTATGTCCATCAGTCAAGATGTCACATGGCAGGTTACCTGTGTATTCAGCGGACGAAAATAAAATCATCAACCACCTGGTACAGCACATACCAGGTGGTGTTTGGAAGGACAGCCCATGAACAGCCGGAGCGGACCACCCTGTGGAACGATCTAGTCCACAAGATCAACGATGTCAGCCTGCAATGACCTGCTTCACAATGCCGGCCAGCGTGCTGCTGCAGTCTGGGGGGATCATCTCGCAATAGGGAGGTCATGCCATCCATCTCCCCGACACATGTTGAGGAGCTCCTCGCCAGCCTCGTAGCACCTGCCCACCTGCACATTCAGCAACTGGTGAAGACCATAGTGGAGGTGGGTGGAGGCCACATCAGTAGACCACTGTTGCATATCCATCCGCATCTGTACAGGTAGATCATGCATATGTGAGATGACATATATGTAGTGTGTTGCTGCTTCATAGTAATAAACAGATGTGCATAAGCTGTAGTATTGTGGACTTGTACTGTTGATGTACTTTAATGATGCACCCACCATGTGCCAATGCCACAGCTGTGGCTACTGACACCACATCTCTCACACTCTTATGTAGATCCCTCTGGTATACCACTAAGGCAGCGGCCTGTGGCTGATGAGTTTGTTTATGTTCATGCTTGCAAATACATCAGTCATGTTATGGCTATGGTATATTCCATGCACACATCTAACACACCAACCCATAATGCATGCCGTACATGTTCACGTATTGTTGCTCTTAACTGCAGTGCATCACAGTGGTGACCATGATGGTGTATCTTAAGGGTATGTCAGACACCTCCAATATAACTAACATCCTGTCATTGCAAAATGTGTCCACAGGGATGAACGTAATGGTGGGACAAATAGCCTACAGTAGGGACATGTGTGAAACATCACCCTTGTACAGTGCTATAGCAGTGTATATACCAGTGTTACAATGGCAAGTCTTACAGATCTACACTACGGCATATCATAATACAGTGGTCCACAAGCCTTAAAACCTGCAATGTGGTCCCAACATGAGCAATGAGTGTGTAATATGGAATCATATGTTAGGGCAGCAAATATGGGGAATACATACCTTCACAAACATTGGAAGCATATGTGTGCACACACTCCAGATAAAATATAGTGGAAGCAGCTGTTGAGGTACTGACTGCATGCATTTGTCATGGATATGCACCTTTCAGTAAGTACACATCCCCAATGTCACACCATATATTGGTCTGCTGTCAAAGACATTTAGACATGAAATGTGCACACTTACCTGCAATAGAGGCAGGTGTGGTGTGCACACATCTTACATGATGACATGGTGTGGGCCCCATACCCAGTAGGTAGCACGCATGAGCTGGACATGTAGCCATACTTCACCATTGCATATGCCATGGTAAACTGTGCAGACAGTCATTTATGTGGCAAGGATGTATGGGACAGGAATGATGTAGGAAATAAACAGATGGCCATCCAAGACAAATGATGTCACATGTAGCAAACTGGTCATGTGGGCTGCCCAGTAACATGCCACAACACTGAGGGGGTTGCAGGAATGTCTAGCAAGTACTGGCTGTGCATGTCCCATGTCAGCAATTGTCTGGACTCTGCAAGCGTGTGGCCTATGGGTTAGGGTAATCAGATCTGACAGTTGTACCACAGGAAACATCAGCCAAGACTCTACAGGTAGTGTATGCATAACAGAAGAGGATCCCAAAAGTCAGGCATTGCAGTGTGTACTGGTGTACCATGACAACGCTGAAAATCTACAGATAGTATCATGTAAGATACATGTGCTGCACAGCCAATGCCTCACCCCACCTCAGGCACACCATCCCCATCTGTACTGTGATGGTGCCAGTGTACATCTGTATGTTTACCACTTATTAGCTGGGACTAGGCTGTTACACATGGTGTTCAGTGTTTGGGACACTGCAAACTGACGCACATGTGTAGGCCATAGTTGTCAAGCATCTGCTAAAAGGCTGAAGGTGGGGAGGGGGGTGTCATCATGACACATCAGTGCACTGCAGCAAGGATCCTAAGGATGTTACGAATGGCTTTCTCAGCACACAGTCATGTTCAGGAACTGTGGCAGACGTAACCCTGACTCCACAGCAATAGTGACGGCAGTGTGTGAACTCCAAGGGATGTGTACTTGAGTTGACCTTGCAGTCATGCAGGGTTGGGGGGCATGTGTACAGCAGACTGACCATATATTGGCAAATGCAGATGGCCCATGCTAGTATACCCCTGCCAGGAATAGTGACTGCTGTAGTACACATAACAGTAGGTGCAACAAACCGTCACGATAAGTGCGTGCACACATCCACCCACATAGTGTATGCATCACGGTCAGCATCAGCACACCTAACACATTTGTTAAACACTGCATTTGAATGTACAGGACATATGTCACATATCAGGCTCATGTAATGTTAACATATGCAATGATGTGGTCCAATGGCATAGCAAGGAAGAGCGTGTCATATCAGTAAGGGTGTGTGCACTCCCCATAGCCACGTTAAGGTTTGACAGTTGTCTGTGTAATAGTATTGTATTTGTCATACATGACCTGCTGATGGTTGAGATCTGTAAATCAGATAGGCATTCACAAAGGACATCTGTCCACATATCATCCCAGGTATGTGTCGGACAAACACATAGGGGCTGTGAGCGTTGGAGCATACATGACTGACACATTAATACACGTTCAGCAATGGTGTGTACATCTGTGAGGTATGGTGCACAGTACATGTCAGGGTGCAGAACTGGTGCACAACAATGTGTACATGGGTGCAGTGTTTTCCAGGGGAAGGGGCATCACCTACTTACACTGCCCATGCATCACACACATGTATACTGTTGCTAGCATGGATTGATTGTAGCTACACTGCATGCTGTTGAGTACCATATGCTATCCATGTTGACAGATGGGTAATGGGGGGGTCTGTGTGTACTATCTTTGTGCAACCTCACCTGTAGGTGTGTGTGTGTGAAGGGGGTTATTTTGTCTGTAAGTGCTATCTGGTGCAGTGGAGAGGGGTTGATGCATGTAGCGTGTGTGTGTCCATGTATGCACATGTGAGATTGTGGGGTTGTTCATACGTCGGTACTTCCCTTTGGAATCGTGCAGTACATGGACTGACACATGATACACCAGGAATACTTGTTTGATATGTAATCACAGGACAGCAGATAGTATAATAAGGTCTGTAGCATGGAACATGCATTGGGAGTGAAACTAGACACCAGGTTTACCATTAAAACTGCAGTAAGCAGAAAGATGACTACCCACGTATGCAGTACTACAGATGCATTGGGGAATTGACAGCACCAGGGAGTGTATCCATATATTACTGTTGTCCACATAATAAGTTGATTGAGCAACAGATATTGCATCTACTGAGCAATAGTTACATATGACACTGCAGTGTGTGACATTATGGAGTGAATGTAGTATACCCTAACATATGGGGGCCATGTTGATGATGTCCTGACATACCCAGGGTGAACACTGGATGATAGCACTGAGGCCTTGTAAAACCTATTCCAATCAAATCAAGGAGGTGATGGAGTAACAGGTCTTGTATTGTGATCACTTGTCTAAGCATTTAGAAGAATGATATGTTAATGACTGGTATTAATGGATATGTTACCAAGTGTGATGCAGGATGGGGAATTTACGTGAATAACAATGAGAATCTCTGTAAACTCGGGGACAGGTAGGTATTATGGTGGAATTACAGGGTGGGTATGTGTGTGTGTATGTACTGTTATGCAATGCTGTACAGGTCTTAAAGTGCGTTTCTTGTTTTCCCCTCACAGGTGGCGAGGTGAGTCAGCGTTCCTCCTCCATACAATCTGATGTTGGTGTCCATACAGACACCGAAAATGATAGGACTGTTGAGGCACAGGCAGTGTTGTCAGAAACTGAAACTGCACCATCGTTTGCCACCCCCCCGTTATCTACCCCAACCCCTCACAGAGCCTATAGCTACCCCATCACCAGTTGCCATAGCAGAGGGACAGTTGGTTGATGGCAGTGCACAGGAGAGTGTGGTATCTATGCCTGCTGTGTCCAGACACAGCATGCATAGCCAGATGTCCAGCAGGGCACCACATAGGCAGATGTACCGGGGTGCTTGTGGGAGGGGCTGCTGGTTATCATGCCACTGGCAGAAGTGCCACAACTGGTACCACCAGATGCATGTTTCAGACTGTCATGGGGGCGCAGGCCCTTATGGAAATGTACACCAGACAGGGTCTGAGGCTGCAGAGGCCTGCTCTCTCATCTGTAAGTGACAACTTCCATGAACTTGCAGGTGCCCTCCGTGATTATACTGAGGTCATGGATAGACGTTTGGGTGAGATGGTGGGCCTCACTGACCGTGGCTTGTCCGTGCTAGAACATGTGGTGGGAGTGGGGCGATGGCCACATGGACGTAGGCCAGAAACACCAACAACTGGTGGTCAACATGGACATGAAAGGACACAAAGCCACTCCCGTAGTGGCAGTACCAGCCCCAGCACTGCAGGGGGTGTCCGTCCACACCACAGCAGGCCACGTGCACATGGCCCTGGCCAGTCCCAGGAGGGACCTGGTTCCAGCGGACATATGTCATCATCAGGGGAGAGTAGCACATCAAGGCCTGTACCTGGACGTGCCCATAGAACCCCTGGCAGGCATAGTCCGCGTGTCTGTGACCAGAAGCTGTGAACTACACACCCTGCCAGATATGGTCTGCAGCTGTCCAAGAAACACCTGTATAGGGCAGCCACATGGCAGAACTGTGTGCATGCATACCCACACACTATACAAACACACCTAGCGCAACCCCATACCTACACACACATCACCACGCCCATCTCAGTGAATTACACCCCTCACTCACACACATGGTATCAAACATATGGCCCACCCTCGGTCTCTGGCAAACCAACAACACACCCTGTGCATATGCTGATACCTGTGCCACATCCCTGTCATCCATAACATTGATGCAGGGACAGGCTAATATGGTTCTGATACACACGGTGACTGTACTACAGTGCACCAATGTACTGCTGTGTAACATGTTGTCAGCAGTAATGTTTAATGCTTACATGTCAGGTAGTGTAGCCGTCCAGCCATGATGCATTATAGCGGTTAGTAACACTGAGTGATTGTGGTCTCCATAATGTTATCCATTTGTGTTATAGGTGTACATGTGTCAGCAGGAGGATGGTCTGCAGTCATATCTCACAAGGGGTATGGCACTGTGGTGACACCATGGCTGTGACATATCCTGGGTACAGTTGAACACGTCACAGGTCTGTATAACAGTTACTGCCTGTGCCACATGGACAGGTGCCGCCCTGGGACATGCATGATCAGCAACCTGAAGTAGATCCCTCCACATACAAGCACACACTTACTTGGCAACATTGGGACTTGACCCCCTAAGTATGTAGTGCTACTGATGTGTGTGGCTTTCATTGCACACACCACACAGTGATTAGGATGAAATGTGTTCCATGTTACATGCAGAGCATCCCCAGTCATGTACAGTATGGTAATAGGGGATGTAATGGTTGTATATGGACAATTCATAGTGTGACATACCATCATATACACATTAACAAACACATAACTGGCAGACACACATGCGAGAAACCTGGGCCTATCAGTGCTAACTTGTCAGTGTGTCCAATGGGTTACAGGTAGGCTGCCCACAGCACATGCACAACTGGGCTGGATTGTGTTATCAGTTACCTGTATGGTTGATGGTGACAGTGGTGACCATACAGTGGTACATGGGACATGTACTGGGGGTACAATGGTGTAATGACAGTGTACACAGCACCCACACTCCACTGTGGATATTGTGCACACTGGAACCCATGATGACACTGACATACCCACAATCACACATTAACCAGGACTACGATACAACCCATTGTCCATCCCAACAGTGGTACTATGAGGATCATCATCTAATGCACATGCCACAGGCATAGTAGGGTGATGCACTGTCATGCCTCCCCTATAGGCAGCAACATCAGTATCCGTAATACTGTGTGGCAATACATATTGTAATAGGAGTATGTGGCCTTGGAATACTGTACCCTACAGATATACACACACATACACACTTGCCAGAACTCAGTGGGTATCCCATGCCTATCAACCCATTAGTACAACAGTGTTGTGCTGGTACTGCAAGGCTCAGTTAGCCTTTAGGCAGAGGAGCATAACAAAGTACATGTAATGTCCAGTACGGCAGCAGCCACATCTAACTATGTCAGTGGGTGTTGCAGTGGGTATGAAGGCCCTCATGGTATTCCCAACTACAGGTGTACTAACACACAGACACTGATATCCTCAGTAATGCACACGTACACATTTGTCAGTACTGGGGTGCATTGCTGCAGGTGGTCATAGGTGTGTACCTGGCTATTGTCCATGGAGAGATGGGAAGTGTAGGGGATGTGTGTACAGTGGTATCATGTCACCTGCCATGTGCCAGCAGGCAATCTATCTACAGACACCACTGTGGTAACCCTCAGGGTGAGAGTGACATGCATCAGTCAATCCTCTGGGTGCCTCCTGCAAGTGGCCAGTGAGGTGATCCAGTTGACATGTATGCAACATGCATTACAAAACATGGTTTGTGTCTGTGTTGTAGACCTGTACCCAAGCATGTTCTGTTGACTGTGGTAGTGTAGTGGAGGTACCCATGGCATGTGGTGCATACAGGGTGTTGTGTCCTGTGACAGTTGTAACACAGCTGGACAAACGTGCCAGTGTCAGTCAAGCATAGGCTGCCTGTACGTATCCAAGCTGGATACCTGCCATCTGCACATCTGTACAGGGACTGGCAGACATCAGCTTGCCAACTAGCTATGCAGTAGGATGAATGTGTTGACAGATAGATGTCTGACACCAATATGTATGCCATTACTACATGTTGGCAGCCCTCACTGACATGTGCTCTACAGACAGTAGTCTACAGTTAATTTCCACATGTCCGATCATTATCCAGTAGGGGATATATAATGTGACACAGCTCACACACCAGGAACACGACAGTGAGGACTCAGAGTCCATCTATGCATGCATGGGTGCTTGTTTCCAGTACTACAATTAGCAATCTACTCTTGCTTGGGAAATCACTGTCACAGGAGTAACGGCATGATAATCTACATGCCAGTATGATGGCACATTACCTGGGATACTACCCTTGTATGTAACACATTCACATGTATAAGAGTGATGTACAGGTCTTATATACTCAAGTGTCCCTGACATGACACTCACACCCCTTCCTATTGTAATGACAGCACATAGATGCATGTTATGTACATGGCATTACATACACTTATTGCAGATGTCAATACCCTGCTATGTTATCAGACTGGGATGTGAGCACTGGTTACCAGGGCTGAGACATGCTTAGCAGGTGTCAGCATTGCTGCAATATAACAGCTAAGCACATTTGTGCACTGGTAAGCGAAGCCTACATGGTGTAAGTGCCCGTACATTTAACCGTACCTTAGCACCGCTTAGCTTCGCGCAAACCCATGCAAATGTTCTTAAAGCTGCTCAAAACTGCCTTAATCACTCTGTTTTCAGCAGCCCTTGTTCAGCCCTGCAACAAAATAAACAGCCCTTGCAGGTCTTGAACACAGGACACTGTACACTATAGCCACAACAGTTAACCACTACGCCATGACAGCTGTGTAGACAGTTGTTGTTTTTCCAAAACATCTGTCAGTAGACATAGGTTCATAGGTAGGTACTAGGCTATCGGACCTGGGGCCTATACAAGCCCAGCCAAAAAGGTACCCTGGCTTTTGCCACCCAAGAAAATTATTTTCCTGTGCCACTGTCGAGCAAAGCCACAGAGGTGATCCCCGGGTGAATTTCCTATTTCCCATCCAATCATCAAGATTTTTCTTGAAGAGTGCTAATGAGGAGCTTTGTTTGATATAGCTAGGTAGTTTATTCCAGAGTATGGGAAGTCTCTGGGACAGTAATCTATCTGTCCGGCATGTTCTGTTCATTGTGGTGACAAGGTTTAGGTCCCTAGAGTGTGTAGCTCAGATGGATTGGGATTTCTTTAAGTGAAGCATGTCCAACAGCTCTGGGTTTGACATAGCTTTGTATGTTAGGCAGAGATCACCTCTGAGTAGGCGATATGCGATGGAGTAAAGCTGGAGTTTTTTGAGACTGTCTGCGTTCTGTTTGAGGCCGGTAATCCTCTTTGTGAGGTATTTCTGCGGCCTTTCCAGTTGTAGATGCCTTGCGAGGTACATACCAAAAGGGGTGTTTTACTCTCTAATGGGTCTAATAAGTGATGAGTAGAGGGGAACAATGACCTCTTTTTTTCTGGATGAGAAACCTTTTGTGATGGTGTGCCACGTAGAAGGATTTCCTGACTACTGTGGCGATGTGATTATCAAAGGAGAGACTACTGTCCACCTGTGTCCCAAGGTCTCTTATCACATATTGACATATTGAATAGTATTGAACAATTATTGTGACTTCTACAATTTTATAGTACATAGGTTCATAGGTTGGTACTAGGCTATCGGCCCTAGGGCCTATACAAGCCTAGCCATAACAATTCCCTGGCTATTTCTTCCCACACTATTTACTATGTTAGTGATATTACTGTTGCATCACATATGTTGTTATATCTAAATATACACATCAGATACAATGGTGTGATACATCTGGGAAGGTATACACAACAGTAATGTTTACACATGACCATGATATGGATATATACATATACATTTCTAGATATATGTCTACATGTTCATACACATATTTAGTCATAAATATGTATTTATACACATCTGTATAGTGCATCATATATATGGCCATGTATAGATCTCTCTGTAATATATATATATATATATATATATATATATATATATATATATATGTATATATATATTTATATATGTATGTACATCATATATGTACAGCTATACCTATTTATGTTGATATATATGTAGATATCCATAACTATATATGTGCATATATATATATATATATATATCTGTATGTGTGTAGACTTGTATAGCTGTGTATATGTATATATGTGTTTGTGTGTGTGTATATATATATATATATATATATATATATATATATATATATATATATATATATGTATGTATATATGTATATATATATATATATATATATATATATATATATATATATATATATATATATATATATATATATACACACACACACACACACACACACACACACACACACACACACACACACACACACACACACACACACACACATATATGTTTACCATATGTCCAGAACATGGAGTGGAGTCCTACCTCAGCAACAATAGTCGCAACCTTTTAGTGCAAGGGGATGTCATGTATGTATTGCAGGTATATATCTAGACTGTTGCTACTGTAACAGGGGTTGTCTTAACACACGTTTTGTGTGGGAGGCCACATCTGCTATTGACAGGTATGCCATCTGTTACTGACAGACATCCTAAGGACATCATAGTACAGTACCACTGATAGCACAGTAATGATCCTGTGGACTACAGCAGAGATATGACCAATATATGTGGACAGTCTGGCACACTCTGCTCAGTCCAGAGGTATACACAGATCCCCTTCATGTGAGACATGTGGACCTAGCCTGAAAATGTGGATGTTAACACCCATGTACATGGGTATATCATGTAAATACTGGACTACATATGCCCACGCAGTTTATGTATTCACACATGCCTATCTGTCCTGACACATAAAAACTAGTGTTGCAGAGGTCACATGGCCAAATACTACCCAGTAGTTAGTGACATGCATCTGTACAGAATCCCACTGCTTTGTCAGAAATACACAACTGTTATGGTGGCCTGGCAGCAGTACGTCTTGCAAATATCTGGACATAACATCACACTGGGTAATTACACTAAGCTGCTAGGCATCTAACAAAGCACTGTGCAAACTACAGGCAGACTGCCACAACACTGGCCTACATTTTGTATGGGGGAATACACATGTACCTGAAATATAGCAGGCTCTACAGGCATGTCACAGCACAGAGTAACAGACACCTGTGAGAAAGTGCATACCCACAACCAATGTGAACACAGCCACAGCCACATATGGTACGCAAGCTTAATATGACACTATATGGACTGTCTGATAAACACCATCCTATGTGCCACTCACACACTACCCTACATAAACTGGGTCATGACACAGTGTGGTCCAATGCCTGTCTGTGGTATGGGACACGTTTGTGTTTGGCCCTACAAACATGTGAGCCGATAGGGTACCATACAATGGAGCAGCATGCAACATACAATGGAGCAGCATGTAACATCAGATAGAACAAGACCAAGAAAGTACAGTTGTCTACACTTACCATAAATGTAGATGTTTGAGTGTATTCACTGTTGCAGTCATCACATTTGGGTTATCTGCCTGCAGGTAGCCCTCAGCCAGCCTGAATACCAGAGTCTTCGGATTTCTGCATAGGATGCTGTCGCTTCTTCCTTGACGTCAGGTCGTCAGGGGTATAAAACATGCAGCCGATGCCATTACATCAGTTTTTCTTGCCCCAGATGTCAGGTGCCCCCACAATAGGAAGCAATTAAATGGTATGGTAAACCCCCATCAAAAAGCAAATACACAAGAAAAAATAGGTATACCAACCAGAAGGAGAGGTAGAGCCAAGAGAAGTCAGGGGGCTGGAGGGAGGGTAACCAGGACTGCAACAGTGAATACACTCGAACATCTACATTTATGGTAAGTGTACACAACTGTACTATGTTCTTCATGTTTCACTGTTGCAGTCATCACATTTGGGTTGATTCCCAAAGCTAAAAAAGGGAGGAGTAAGTTAAAGAGCATTAGGGCCAGCTATTAATCCCTGCAAGACTGCAGTGGCAAATCCAGCTCTGGATTTAGAAAAGATAGGCAAGTGGTAATGCTTGGTGAAGGTATGTACAGAGCTCCAGGTGGCAGCTTCTAGGATGTCCCTGGTAGGGACCCCTCTGAGAAATTCCGCAGAGGTAGATGCAGCCCTGGTGGAATGTGATCTTATCCCCTGTGGGGTAGGTTTTCCATGATGCTTGTAGCAGAAATGAATGCAATGGGCATTGTTTGGGAAATTGGGAAAGTTTGCTTTGAAATGGCCTTCCCCTCTGCCCCTGCAGCAAAGCTAACTAGTAGCTGCTCAGATTTTTTGATAGGCTTAGTCCTATCCCAATTGAATCTAAGCTGCCTGTGCATGTCCAGAGAGTGCAGTATTCATTCCCCTTGGTTTTGTGGATTAGGGAAAAAGTAGGCAAATGAATGGACTGATTTAGGGCCACAGAAGACACCACCTTGGGCATAAAGGAAGGATTAGTCCTGAGGGAAACCCTGTCCGCATGGAAGATAATGAAGGGTTCCACTGCCATGAGGGCCTGTAATTCAGACACTCTTCTTGCTGAAGTGATGGCTAGAAGGAAGGCTGTTTTCCAAGAAAGGAATTTCAACTCAAAACAAAACCCGCTCCACAATGAGTTCAGTTGTTACACACTCACAGCAACCTCCACAGAGGATACGAATGACACACACACACACACACACACACACACACACACACACACACACACACACACACACACACACACACACACACCATGTCTCACAGTTGCCATGTCTGGGATTGGAACTCCTACCTAACTAGTACATCATACTACAGCATTACACAGTTATAGCATGCGCCACGGAGATTACTGGGCTACTCTTTCCCCAAAGGTGTATTTCAGTGTGAATGACATCAGCAGGCTTGCCAAAGAAGAGCAATGGAAGTTGTAGTGACTGTGAATGGCCTCAAAAGCATTGCTCTCTACACAAACACAAACATCCACAATTGCCATGTCATTGGAATAGAATCCCCGGCACCCAACCTTCACAGAAGGCACACACACAAACTCACACACCTACCTGCATGTCTTTACAGTTCACTAGAAGTTCGCTCCAGCCGAGAACCAAACCATGCTACTAATCTATGAACCTATGTGCCACGGTGGTGAGAAAGCTCTTCTACATTGTGCAACTTATAAGTAAGGGCAAGGCATCCAGATCTAAGGAGATCATAGCCTCACTATACTCACCTCTCATTAGACCTATAATCGAGTACAATGCATCCTTTGGCATCTACCAACAGCTAGACCGGCCACACAAGTTACTCACTAAAAGAATACAGGGTGTAAATAACATGTCCTATGTGGACCGCATCAAAGCCCTGTACCGAGTCTCTTACAGGCTACTGAGAGGTGATCTATGCCTACCCTACAAGGCATTCTCCCATCCAGTCCTGATTAATCCTATACATTCAGCAAACAGCATTGGAATTACCTGACCTAAGGATCTAAACCTCATCTGTGACATAAGCAAAACATGTTGGAGGAACATATATGCCTCTCAAAGACTACCCTTTCTGTGGAACACTCTTCCCATTCATGCCAAACATAGCTCTTCCCTAATCCCATTCAAATGCAATTTGGACCAATAGAAGGGAAACTGTAAAGACACCCATGGCTTGTCACCTGTGGACTTTACGGACAGGTGCAGCTTGTAGATGCCTTAAGGCACAGGCATATACCAAAGTCGTTTTAGTCCTACGACACTGATAATTATAAAAATTGGGGCATGAATGACTAGGCTTAAAAAGGTTCTTTGGCCATTAGCTAAGTAACTTGTTATGATCCTAATAGTTTTTTTTTGTTACAGCCACTTGCAAACGCATGAAAGCTGTGTAACAAGAACATGTTAGAATCCAGAAATACATATAATAACCAACATAGCCGGCCTTAGGCACCAGCGAACCCTGCGGTCGCTGGAGGCCCCTGTTCCCAGGGGGGCCCCAACAACAGCAAATTGTCTTATCCTGGTATTTTGTAACATGTCTGTCAAACCAACAGAAACTGCTACAGCATTCTTGAATACTTAATAAACCACATGACATGGATAATAACTCCTATTTATATCTCCTTTAAAATTCAAAGATATTTGTGGTTAAATCCTGCTGTTGGACATGTTCTACACTAAAACTAACTTCATATCTAGCTTTAGTCCCTGCTATACCCGTGGCTGCAGGGGGCCCCCTTAATCATCCTTTACTGTGTGGGGGCCCCACAAAAGATGCTGCTGGCTGGGGAAATTGAGGAAGAAGAAATGTATTAATTTCCTAATTATTCTCATTAACCTGAACAGGGCTGTTATATGACAATGTTACGATGAAGTTGATAATAAACATGAGCAAGGTAAGCACTAGAGAGATCAGCAGCCCAGAGTGACTTATCTCTGTGCAAATTTTGGTTTTAAGAAGAGCTGATACTTCTGATCATCAGGGATGGTTTTCTCTTTCAGGGAGTTTTATGAATAAAAGCAGAACACCAGATACTATAACTCTCAATTTCTTTGCTTAAGAATTCAGTGCAATCTCAAAAATAATAAAATAATGGCTTAGAATCAGGACTACATTTGAAATAATACTCTTAATTTGCTTAAAAGTTAATCGAATAACACCTTTTGCAGCAACACATATTTTTGGACAATAAGTGTAAAACTCAGATGTCTGGATTGCTTGACTGTTTGTAATCTTGAATGATTTACCAGCAAATCAAACTTTTTATGAAGGAGAAAGCAAATGTATGAACAAAATCAGGGAAGGTCTGTGAAATCAGGGACAGTGACAGGTATGCATTACTGCCCAATGAGGTAAATAAGCGACTTACCCCTGCGGCTGTTTGACAATTGCTAGACAGCAGTTACTGATCTGGTTTGGCAGTACCAGTGTTGCACAATGTATTGCTATTTGCTGAAATAAGTACAAAACGAGTACTGCTATGGCTTGTGTGTGTGTGTGTGTTTTAAAAAATATCACAGATTTTTAGTTGTGCACACACCTAATAATGCCAGGACACAGACATTATTCTTCTGGGTATCAGTAAAAAATGTACCTAACAAGTAATTATATTTCAAAAGTAAGACATAAAATATATCACAGAACATTCAGGCACTTAGATCTTCTTGGAGTCTGGTGGTTCTCACTCACCAGACTGTATAAATGGGTACGGGGGGGTCCCTTAATCATCCTTGACTCCGTGGGGACTCCCACAAAAGCTATTGCTGGTTGAAGAAAAAAGAGGACAAAGAATGTATCAGTTTTCTGATTGAGCTGTTTAACCTGAAGAGTGCTGAGATATGACCCTTCTAGGATAAAGCTGACAATAGCCTCTGGTTTCAACCACACCTGTTCTAAAACCAGCCCTGCTCAAATGTGTGTGTACAGAAAGCTGGTGTAGGTTATGGGGGCTGGGGATTGTGTGGTTATTACAACTTTAATTTTCATCACATTCAAACCTTAGAGGTGTGCACATGAAGTCATTATAGCTTATGTTTGAGCTGAGGACAGTGTGGTCATTGTTTATTTACTTTTCTCACAGACCTCAGAAGTGTAAAAAGGTTACTATAGCTTTTGTAGGGGTGGTGTACTGTCTAGGAGCAACAAATTAGAATATATTACTGAAATCATTCTCACAATCACATATCAGGCACATATACATGGGGCTGACTTTGAGAGTTAGGGGTGAGGAAGCATGCTACGTATACTTATATCAGCAGTCACTTGAAATATGTGGCTAGGGCAATTTAAACCTCTGCTTTCATCCCATCTAACATCAGAGGGATGCATAGGCAGTGACTGTCTTTTGTGGTGGGGGGGTTAGGGAGGCAGGCACTATTCCCAGATAAGACCTATGTATTCCCACAACTAGCTTGTTAGTTTATTGTGAGGTACTATTTTGTCAGCTTTGAACATTAAGCCTTGGGCACAACTTATGTCTTCCTTGAAAGAAAAAAATAAGACTGAAATTCTTTTCTTTTTCATGATTTTTGTTTAGGCCACCATTGGAGTAAAATGCTGAGAAAATGCTCTAAAACGCATCCCAGGGGACATATATAACCACTACAGCTTTGGGGGCATCAGCTTAATTGAGTTATTTCCTAAATGGATATTACTGAGCTGTCTTGGTTAGCAAAGGTGTGCTGAAAGGATACAAGGAAAACTAAAGCTGAACAGCAACAGTGAATTTCTTTCCTTAATCATAATTTCTGTTCAAGCCATTATTGGATGAAAAGGTTGTGTAAAAAGAAAATGCACTTCAAAGCATGTAGAAAGTTATGGCTTCCTGAAAAAGCTGAGAGTAAGGCAACATGTGAGAAAAGGAAGAAAAAAGTAATGTGCATGGTATGGGAGCCCAAAATGGGGGGGGGGGGTAAGAGGAGAGGACTGGAGGGTGTGTGAGGGGTGTTGAAACAGTAGGCCTAGTCATCACTTCATTTAAGTCCAGACCTTTACATACAGTTGTTGTAATATATCATTGTTACAACTAAATTCCAGTAACTGTAAGTGTCCCTTTGTTAGACAGGTCAACAAAGTGTGGTATATAGGCCTGTTGTAATTTAAGAGCTTGTAGCTACAGGTCTGTCTGTGTGTACTACTCCTAAAAGTTTGCAGCACAAACTAAAAGGTTTCTTAGGAGGTGTGGCATTCACAGGATGATACTTGTACTGGAACATTTGCTGGGGGCCCCCAAAATGCTAACACCGGCCCAGATAACCAAAATCAGTTATAGTGGAATGTAGGAAAAGGTAGTAGTCTGATTAGCAACAAGCTTCTCTTTAAATAAGGTACACCTTACTTGGGCTAAGACATGCTTGTGTGATTACATTCTATGTAGCTGTATGGAGTGCATCTACATTACATTTATGCAATGTCATACTATTTACTTTCGAGTGCATGGGCATTTTCCTAACGTGGTTTGGCCAGTCTAATATTCTTCCCTGTATAGAGATGTTGCATTATTCTTTTAACTAGATTACCCCTCAGAGCTCAACAATATTTTAGGCAGTCTTGGTGTGCAAGCTCCTGACATGACAAGCTTATGGTCACAAAATTGAAAATGACAGTAGCTGGGAACAGATTAAGCTTCTTGAATGCAACTGAAATAAGGCAAAATTAAATTGCTGCCTGTGGCAAGATTCCTAGACATTGTGCATACTGCATTGGGGGCAGTAGACAGGGAGTAGCCATTAAAACCATATACATACCCATCTATAAATATAGTGACATTATAATTTAAATTTGTAAGTATACTAATACAGGTGGTATATTTTCAGTCAACCAAGAACTCCTATCACTGCAGTGTTATAGGAATCAGTGGTGCACTAAATTCCAAATCAGATGACATACGTATATACAAAGACATTCAGCTATAGCTTTGAAACCTCAATACTATACTAGGCTTTGAGAGCAACCACCATTATATCATATCCTCATGAAGAACTAGATGAGCACAATGAAGAACGGTCGCTCCAAGGCCCCAAATAACATCCCAGGAGGTTTTACTAGTGCTGTACAATATTCTCTACTATAGGGTTTGTTTACCAGCTATGACAAATATCCAAAGTGGTTCCTATTCAAATGGAGGGTCTACTGCTTCCTTTGGGAAGTACCAAACCATTAGTGTAATCAGTAAAATGTGCAAGGTAGAAGAGGAAAATTGTACTTGTTCAGGTAGGCATGGGTGGCCTTTTGCATCCGGATAATAATCATTATGTAATTATGAGATAATATGTCACTGGAAAAAATGGTATCGTGGCATATCAATAAATACACATTAATGACAATAAAAAATGTCAATGAAACCAGACAGTGAAATGAGCAATGATATTTGGTCATTACCAATATGGGTCAGTTTTGCACCCCACCAACTTTAAGGTCCTCTATCCTCAAATCAGACCACAAGTCGTAATTCTTAAACTCTTAGTGCAAGAAATCTGAACAAAGCCTAAAATGTGTAACAACGGCATATAAATGCGGGTTGTATTTTAAATTTTGCAATTATAAATTTAGAAAACATTCTCGTCCATGAAAAAAGAGGTTATTATTTTCTACTCATCACTCATTAGACCCCATTATAGTGTACGATGCCCCTTTTGGTATGTATCTCATTAGATATCTACAACAACTGGAAAGGCCACAAAAATACCTCACAAAGAGGATTACTGACCTCAAACAGATGCCCTAAGTAGACCGTCTCAAAAAACTCCAGCTTTACTCCGTCGCATATCGCCTACTCAGAGGCGATCTCTGCCTAACATACAAAGCTATGTCAAACCCAGAGCTATTGGACATGTTCCAGTTAGGTAAATCCCAATCCCTCTGAGCTACACGCTCCAGGGACCTAAACCTTGTCACCACAATAAACAGAACATGCTGGAGGGATAGATTCCTGTCCCAGAGACTTTCGGTTCCCTGGCTTACACCACCCAAGAAAGTTATTTTCCTGTGCCACTGTCGAGCAGTATATATATATATATATATATATATATATATATATATATATATATATATATCAAACAGAGCTCCTCATTTGCACTCTTCAAAAAAATCTTGATTGAATGGGAAATAGGAAATTAACCCCTGGGATCATGTTTGGGGCTCGACAGGGGCACAGGAAAATAATTTTCTTGGGTGGTGAAAGCCAGGGTATCTTTTTTTGGCTAGGCTTATATAGCCTATAATATAAGGAATATGTATGATATATATGCGCACACACATATATGCATACATCTATAGATATGTATGTCTACATATATATGTATATATATTATAATATAGTTACATTCATATGGCTTATATAGGCCCTAGGGCTAATTAGCCTAGTACCTACCTATGACCTACGAACTAAATGCGATCTTGGGTAATGACTAGTACCTCTACTGTATTATATTGGGTTTACACGGCTAGGTCAAAAATGACCTCCAAGGCAATAGTCTACTAATTGCTTATGATCTCCTATGATTATATGATTATGCCGACCAGGGGCACAAACACACCAGATCTTGTCCTCCCTAATATAGGACAATGCTGCAAATCACTTAGTGTAATGTCCTCTGTGGAATGGTCAAACCACAAGATGGTCTCCTTTGAAGTAAAAATATAACCCAGAACCTCAACTAATCCTAGAATGTTCAGGCACTACTCTAAGGCTCACAGGCCCATACATGCTCTTACCTGATAATGTGACAACATTTCAAGCACCCCCAAAACCCTGAGAACTCTGCTGCCTCTGGACAACTGTTCAGAGAAACTTTATACAGGTATGCTAATAGCTGCATAGAGGAAGCTGTACCCACCAGGAATAAGTACAGAAGTAACTAAAAAAAAAAAAAGCCACTGTAGTGGAATCGCAACACTGGGATGCTGTATAACAGAAGGAAGAAAATCATGACAAAAATTAAGAGATGTACCACCCAGCAGGATAAAAGCACTCTCAAATTAAAACTACTCAGTGTAAAAATAATGTCTACCAAAGCCAAATTTGAGGTGAATTTGGCCTTCCAGACCAAGGGCAACCACAAGACATACTGTAGCTATATCTGTAACCTGAAAGACCATACACAAATGTGTGCAGAGCTCATTGTTAATGCAGCCACATATACTGAGCCAGAAGATATAAAAAAATATATATATTAGCAGACAAATTCAGCTCTAATTTTGGCCCTCTCTCCTTCTCAATCTCCTTTGAAAAAATATCAAATATAACCGCCCTGCTATCACTAGGAACAGGTCTTCAATGTCCGCTGTAAGGCCACGAACACTGCATTGATGGACCCAGGCATGAAACATGATACATCAGGCTCTCTGTATTGCTATTTAAACTGTAGCCGCCAAACAGGCTTCATGCCTAATGAATGGTGAACAGCAATGGTCATCCCTCTGTCCAAAGGTTGGGCCATCTACAGACCCTGGAGACTATAGCCCCATAATCTCACTAGTGTCGTATGCAAATCCATGGAAATAATTATCATGGAAATGATCAATAATGACACAGGAAACCTACAGACATTAGACCTAAGCCAGGTGGGTTTCGTCAAATGCACCTCTTGCTTACTCAGCATGGTGGACTTCTTTGAGAAGGTCACCAAAACAATGGATGAGGGCAAAATGTTTCACACTGCCTACCTTGATCTGGCTAAGGCATTTGACACAATACCCCATTCAAGCATTGGTTGACAAACACAAGAGGTTACGTGTAAACCACACTGCCCCATACAGTACTGATGGACAGATGCAGCTCCTAAATGCTTTATCCTAGGCATGGCCCCACTCAAATTACCTATGGTATGATCCCAGTCATTCTCATTAGGGGTAATATGTAATTATCAATCATGGAACACACAAGGCCAATCTGTAACCAAATGGGATAGATTATTTCAAACACAAAAATGGAAATTAGCTACATAAAATGGTCTGCAGGAGCAGGGTAGCCTAGTACTTATCTTACCTATGAACCTATAATCTTGCATTTCATATGCATATACAAAAATGCATAAAAAACATGTGGCGATATAAGTGTATTAACCCACCCAATGCGCAGTAGAAAGCCACGCCCAAACCCCCCCCCCCCCCCCCCCCGTGGCAGCGATGTCAGTACACCGCCCACCATTTGATTGAAAGCTAAGAAGCAATTATGACAGACAGGCTTCATGTGCTAAAGTCCTTGAGGTCTCACCGACTCGTACTTGACTACATAAATTTAAAAAATAAAAATTAAAAAAATGCAAAGGAGGAATTACAGATTAAAGCTCCATCTCATTGGTCTTTTTTACTGGTAAAATGTAAAGTGTAAACAATTTCTTGTACTAAATAAATAACAAAAGCACTAAACTTTCAACTACACACTTTATACTGTTGGCCCTTTTTGGATTTGTACAAAGTTGTTTTGCTTGGTTTTAGTCTTGGTTTGCTCTTACCATCATAGCCACTTTTGGGTACAATTGTCAAAGTAGGTGAGAGCAGCAGTGAATCTGGAAAGGTGACAATTTTGATGATGCAAAAAAAAAAATGAAAATTTACACTACAATTTACTAAATGCAGAACAGTGGAAGTTACATTATCTATAACAGTCTCAAAAAAATAAACATGGAATGCACAGTCTGGCCCTCATAAAATTAATTGATTATTTATGTATTTATTAGCATTTATTTACCATGACTGTCTGACTGGGCACTAGAAGTAACCCTTTTCAGTAAATGTCCAGAGAGGAAAGCTCCTTAAGGCAGAAATCAAATTACAAATTTTAACAAAAGGAATATTCAGACTGTACAAATAGTCGAGATCCCAGGTTTACAATTTTGCTTAGGCAGTACTGGAATAAATAATGATTGCCCATTTTGGAGATGAACATAGAGTATAAGGAGTCTCCAAATGAGGTGTCATTGGTAATTGTGCCCAAAGTTGCATCACAATAAAAGTAAACCATGCAAAATCTTCATTATATATCGTCATATGTCTGACATAAAAAAAAAAATATTTGCTTGCCTGTTAAACATTTAATTACATGACACGGAATTACAGTGCGCATTCAGTGTCAATCACGCCAAATTACAGTTCTTAATCACCGCCCTCCGGCATGTCAATCAGGGCAACCACGCCCATTCCTGCGCAAACTAACTGGTGGGTTAATACAATTCAATATCGCCAAACTTGCAAAGCTTTAGAGATCCAAAACCTCTCTCACCAACACAACTACAGCTACACTCTCCACTAATTAACACCTCCCCTCACTAGTATATGGCGCACCCATTCCTACTAACTTCCCGTCAACATAAAAAGCAAAATTTGAGCAATGCTGTAATAAGGTAGCCAAATTATAGTCAAATCCCCCTTTCAGAACCCAGTACTGTATAGAACTGAAAGCCTAAATTGGTTAGAACTAAACCCATCAACTAATGTATACAGAGCTTCTTCACACCTACAACATTAGCCAGCAACCACTTCCTTATCCAGTACTAAATACCCATTCTACACAACTACGTATGTACTCCATCACTATGATTCAGTGAGGAAAACCATTTCTGTCCACAGCCCTATCAAATCTGCAGGCCATTATCTATATTTATACCAAGTTGCTAAGGCTTGGAACTCCTTATCTATATCCATCAGATCAATACCCTCCCTCCAGTCCTTCAAAACCATTCAGAAGTACTTCTTAGGCAAAATCTGTATCAGTTTTAGCCCAATCTCAGGATAATAATATTCTGAATATGAACAACTTCCTAATCATACCTTACACTTCCTGACTTGCCCTTTTCACTCACTTCCTAACTTATAAAAATGGACAACTACCCAGTTAGACTTCCCAGTAGTCAGATGTCAGTAAATAAATATGCTTGACCTTGTCCTTACAGATGTTTCCCCTGCCTACACCCTAATAATATAACAACTTGTGATTGCAACAGCTACCCAATCGAAAACCAAGAAAAAAAATTACGCCCAGATAATGAAATCTGTAGAACTATGTCTGGCCACTCACACTAGAAGAAAAATTACCAGACCAAAAAAATATGAAAGCGATATTACTGATCATTAATTGCTTCCTACTGCTCAATTCTCCCTGATTTCGCCTCATGTTATTACCCTTCTCCTTATAAAATGTTTTGATTTTCTAGTAAATCACTGAAGATTACAGTCTAATGTCAGACATTACAATTTCACACTTAGTCTTTAGGAAATCCATGTTCAAAATCTGGTTGTTCTCCAAGTAACATGAGTTAGGGTAATATTTAAAAGTTATACATGATTTTGGACTTTGGTCATAAGTCTAGTATAAACCTATGAATCTACTAGTTATGCACCAAACATGGCACAACAGTACATGGAATGCATCAGTGGTAATCACCAAGTATAGTACCTCGCAGGATGCGCTGTAGCAAATCCCGCCCCAAACACGCCTCTAGCCGCATGGACCCCGCACCCGCATGAATATTCATGTCGCCACTACCGTGGCAAGGCAGCATTGGTATGAATATTCAAAACATACAACTTTGTAGTTGTGTAGTTGAATCATACTGTGCTTTTAAGTCAGAAAAACATGTCTGTTCACAGAAGTAAAACAAACTATTCACAGGCTTTAATAGTCACAATAAACTATTCAGACTTTAATAGTCGCAAAGATGCAGTCTGAATCGGTTGGAGTAGGAGTACTCAAATTATACCAATGCACACACAGATTTCCTTGAATCGTGCCGTTTATGTAATGTAATAATCACAGAATCCGTATGAATATTCAGCACACAAATCATGCCGTTTGTTTAACTCATAAAAAATTTGTACAATTCACAGAATCAGTTTATTCCGACCAAGTTTTCAAGCCATCAATATTTCAACCATTGTAAATAGCAACTCAGAAATGAAAAATGTTGTGCCTTTCGGCTTTTCCCGGTTAGGGGTCGCCACAGCGGAACTCCGGACTGCTAATGATTGGCAGTAGATTTTCACGTGCCAAGTTGCCAGCCCTGACGCACAACCTTCAAAAAAGGTGCGCCCATTCATGCACGTCTCCACGCAGAAGACACTCTAGCTGAGAATCGAACCAGAGAGCGTTTTACTGTGAGGTGACAACGCTACCGCAGCACCACCACTGCAGTCAGTATGAATATTCAACACAAACCATACAGTTTAAGTCATAAAAACATTGTACATTTCACAGAATCAGTTTATTCAGACTCCGTTTTAGCATCACAACGTGCAGTCACAGTCATTTTATTCAAGCCATCAATATTTCAACCATTGTATTTTTGTTTTGGGAGTGTTATTACTTTTGTTTTATTCTTTTGGACTTTGTGTAGTGATTTAATTACTATACACAGTATACAGACTGTGGAAATTTGCATGCCTGTCACTCCAGTGTGGAAATTAGCATACCTGTTGCTCAAACTCATTTTTCCCCTGCCAAGTCAGTTCGTTCACGCCCAAAGCTGCACAGAACTAACTGTGAGGTACTACACTTGGAGATTACCGCATCAGTCATACTTATTTCTTCCTACAACATATATTCCAAATTCAAGATTTGACATGGAGAATTTAAATAACCTCATACATAAAAACGTACAACTAACCTGTAGCATCCCTCACTAGACTTGTAAGCATTACCAGAATGTCTTACTGGAGCCATCCATGTTCTTGTGTGAAGTGCACCATTGTTTCCTTTGAGCCAGCAGGAAAACCTACCCAGTATCTGAGCAATAAAAAATGGTCATAATCACTTTCACATACAGCACCAGGAGGTAAAGTGACTACTCTGGTTTCACAACCCCTCAACAAAATTAATTCTGAACTTATTGTCACTATCCACAAAAGGAAAACACAATAAATATTGTATAAAAATACATAACTAATCATCTTTTTTCGGCTGTTCCCATTAGGAGTCACCACAGCGGATCATCTGTTTCCATTTCTTCCTGTCCTCTACATCTTGCTCTGTCACACCAACTGCCTGCATGTCCTCTCTCACCACATCAATAAACCTTATCTTAGGCCTTCCTCTTACCTGACAGCTCCATCCTTAGCATCCTTTTCCCAATATATACCCAGCATCCCTCCTCAGCGCAAGTCCAAACCAACGCAATCTCGCCTCTCTTGCTTTGTCTCCAAACTGTCCAACCGGAGCTGACCCTTTAATATACTGATTCCTAATCCTGTCCATCCTAGTCACACTCAGTGCAAATCTTAACATCTTTAACTCTGCCACATCCAGCTCTGACTCCTGCCTTTTTGTCAATGCCACAGTCTCCAACCCATGTAACATAGCTGGTCTCGCTACCCTCTTGTAGACCTTCCCTTTCACTCTTACTGGTACCCGTCTGTCACAAATCACTGCTGACACTCTTCTCCACCCATTCCACCCTGCCTGTACTCTCTTCTTTACCTCTCTTCCACACTCACCATTACGCTGAACTGTTGATCCCAAGTACTTGAACTCGTCCACCTTTACCAACTCTACTCCCTGCATCCTCACCATTCCTCTACCCTCCCTCTCATTTACACACATATATTCTATCTTAGCCCTGCTGACCTTCATTCCTGTCCTCTCTAGAGCATATCTCCACCTCTCCAGGGTCTCCTTAACCTGGTCCCTATTCTCACTACAGATCACAATGTCATCTGCAAACATCATAGTCCACAGGGCCTCCTGTCTGATCTCATCTGTCAACCTGTCCATTACCACTGCAAATAAGAAAGGGCTCAGAGCTGATCCTTGATGTAATCCCACCTCCACCTTAAACATATATATGTCACTCCCACCGCAGTCCTCACCACTGTCACACTACCCTCGTACATATCCTGTACCACTCTTACATACTTCTCTGCCACTCCCGACTTCCTCATACAATACCACAACTCCTCTCTAGGTAGCCTGTCGTATGCTTTTTGTAAGTCCACAAAGAGACAATGCAACTCCTTCTGAGCTTCTCTGTATTTCTCCAACAACACTGTGAGCAAACATTGCATCTGTAGTGCTCTTTCCTGGCATGAAACCATACTGCTGATCACTAATCATCACCTCCCTTCTTAACCTAGCTTTGACTACTCTTTCCCATAACTTCAAGCTGTGACTGATCAGTTTTATCTCTCTGTAGTTACTGCAGCTCTGCACATCACCCTTATTCTTAAAGATGGGTACCAAAACAGTTTTTCTCCACTTCTCAGGCATCCTCTGACTTTCCATAATTTCATTAAACAATCTGGTTAAAACTTCCACTGCCATTTCGCCTAAGCACCTCCATGCTTCCACTGGTATGTCATCTGGGCCAACAGCCTTTCCATTCTTCATCCTCTTCATAGCTGTCCTTACTTCCGCCTTGCTAATCTGTTTCACTTCCTGATTCACTATCCCCACATCATCCAACCTTCTCTCTCTCTTTCTCTTCATTCATCAGCCCCCAACGTACTCTTTCCATCTACTCAACACGCTCTCCCCGCTTGTGAGTACGTTTCCCTCACTATCCTTTATCACCCTTACCTGCTGCACATCTTTCCCAGCTCTGTCACTCTGTCTAGCCAATTGGTACAGGTCCTTTTCTCCCTCTCTAGTGTCCAATCTCTCCAACAGCTCTCCATATGCCTTATCCTTAGCCTTCACCACCTCTCTCTTTGCCATGCGCCTCATCTCCTTATACTCATGTCTACTTTCTTCATCTCTTTGACAATCCCACTTCTTCGCCAGCCTCTTCCTCTGTATACTCCCCTGTACTTCCTCATTCCACCAACAGGTCTCCTTGTCCTCCTTCCTCTGTCCAGATGTCACACCAAGCACCTTTCTATCAGTCTCCCTTACTAGCTCTGCTGTAGTTACCCAGCTATTCGGTAACTCTTCACTGCCTCCCAGTGCCTGTCTTAACTCTTCCATGTATTCCACCTCACAGTCACCCTTTTTTAACTTCCGCCATTTAATCCTTGGCACTGCTTTCACACTCCTCCTCCTCTTGATCACCAGTGTCATCCTACAGACCACCATTTTATGCTGCTTAACTACACTTTCCCCTGTCACCACTTGTAGGTTCATAGGTTAGTACTAGGCTAAATGCCCTTGTGAGCCATTTTAAGCCTAGCCAATTATCCTTGTGAGATTCAAACCCTGTACCTTGTGTTTGTAAGGCAAACAACTTAACCATTAGGCCACCCTCCCCAACCAACTTTACAGTCTCCAATCTCATTCAGACTGGTCCTCCTACATAGGATATAATCCACCTGTGTGCATCTTCCTCCACTCTTGTACATCACCCTATGCTCCTCCCTCTTCTTAAAATACGTATTCACCACAGCCATATCCATCCTTTTCGCAAAATCCACAATCTGACCTTCTGCATTCCTCTCCTTAACACCATACCCTACCCATCACTTCCTCATCCCCTCTGTTCCTTTCACCAACATGCCCATTGAAGTCCACTCCAATCACTAGTCTCTCACCCTTGGGTACACTCACCATCGCTTAATCCAACTCACTTCAAAATTTTTCTCTCTCATCCATCGCACACCCAACGTGTGGAGCATATTCACTAACAACATTCATCATTACACCATTAATTTCAAGCTTCATAAACATCACTCTGTCAGACACTCTCTTCACCTCCAAAACACTGTTGGCATACTGTTCCTTTAGGATAACCCCTATCCCATTTCTCCTGCCATCCACACCATGATAGAACAATTTGAACCTGCCTCCTATACACCTGGCCTTACTTCGCTTCCATCTTGTCTCTTGCACGCACAATATATCAACCTTTCTTCTCTCCATCATACCAGCTAGCTCTCTGCCTATACCAGTCATACTGCCAACATTCAAAGTTCCTACCCTCACTACTGCACTCCTAACCTTCCTCCTCTCTTCCTGCCTTGGGGCATGCCTTGCCCCTCCTCTTCTCCTTCGGCCAACAGTAGCCCAATTTCCGCCAGCACCCTGTTGACTAACAGTAGTGGTGGCGGTCGTTGTTAACCTGGGCCTCGACCGATCCGGTATGGAAATATGAAAAATACATAACTAATAAGCCACACTAACACCTTCAGAATTGACTGCATCTTCTAGGTATGGCTAAAATCCTTCTAAACAAAGCAAAAAGAACACAGTAAACCTCCTAGAAAACCATACTACCAAGCAATCAGTGAAAAAATAGCCAGTTAGCAATGGAGATAACACTCCTTCATTAACACAAACAAACTGTGAAATTACTGCATACAAATAGTGCAGGAAAACTAGCAACCTGTAAAGAATTAAACCTATAATACAAAGCTTTACACTAGGGTTGCCACCTTTTCACATGCCCAAAGTGGGACATTTTTGGTACAAAAGTCAAATTTTGCAGGGCAAAACATACCCACGGCGAGTACAAAGGACAGACCTTCAGTTTTTTGCCTAAATAAAAGCTTATTCTTGTAGCATTTTAGTTCCTTATTCTGTTTCTTGTAACATTTAGGTGTTTCAGATACAGAATAACTGTTTTATGTAACTATTACATAAAATATAGGAAATAATTTTGTCCTAAAATCTCAGGACATTTATCATTTTTTCAATTTTTTTGCAGGACACAACCGCCCAAAGAGGGACTGTCCCTCGCAAAGTGGGACAGGTGGTAACCCTACTTTACACTATATAAACCATGCAACATGCAAACAAGAAATACATCAAACACATACTGCCTACTGAAATTTCTCCAGTAAGAAACCAAACATGAGATGTCATCAGTAACACACAATTTAAATCTGAATCTCCCAAACATAGAAATGTTCACTTACCTGTAATGTCCAAGTGTGTATCCTAAATAAAGTCCCATTAATTCTTCAAGCAGCCATCTTCAACAATGTTGACTGCTTCTCCAGATGGCTTGCACAGACTCTACAGAACAGCTTAACCAGCAGAACATCACCATTATCGTTAAAACTTACTTCAAAATTCAAGTCACCTATAGCAAATACTGACAGTCATTTGTCATTCCACTGTCACCAACCAGAAATAGTAAAATTCTTAAAAAAATAAAACACTTTTAATTTAATAAGAAATGCTGCACTAACCTCATGTCCAACTATTATGACGGAGTTCCACAACTAAGCAGAATTCTGTAGAAAGCAACACATTTCATAAAACAGCATACCCAGCCCCCAAACAATTAAGCCAAGCCTTGTCTGCCCACATGATGCGCCTAGACAATATCTGACTTTACTACTTTGTAATGAATGGTTGAGTAGATTTCAATGGTTAACAAACTGAGATAAATACATACATTAAAATGCATAAGATTTTTAGCAGCTCAGCATTTAAATGTCTCATTCAATGAAATGAAAGTCAATACCAAGCCAGAAACCAATGCAATTAGCACTTCAAGTTGGATATGACCATTTTCACCTCTGCTGGCACCCATTGTTTAATCCAGTATGTCCAAAATCAAAAACACTTAACAGAAAACAAAGGATGACTGTAGCAATTATAGAATAATTAACATGCAAAACCAATTGACTCAGGCTTCTCTTACCACAGACTGAAAATTATGCAACTACTTTTATATAATTAGTCAACGTTTTAATATAATAAACTACAAGAAAACTGAATTTTGCACTTCAGACCGACATCTGCAGAAAATGATAATAAACCTATGTATTTTTAAGTGCCCTATTTATGGGCTTGTAACACTTGGAACAGATGTGAAAAAATAATTTCATTGAAAATCAGGGGAACCACAAATAACATCTGCCCAAGAGGAAAGCTGAGAAACAGAGGCTGGCATAAGATGAAACACATTCATTACAATGACATGTTTTATAAAGCAGGACAGCAGGAATTGGTGCTGATAATGGCTGACCTGAATGCACATATCAGGATAGACAGAATAGGATATGAGGACTGCCAGGGTCCACATGGGTGGGAAAGTAGGAATACAGATGGGAAGGCCACTCTGGACTTCTATCTGGCAAATGACTTGAAAGTAGCCAACACATGGTTCAAAAAGTGATACTGTCATAAGATCGCATACAAGAGTGGCTAAAGTGCAACTTGGGTAGACTTCCTTCTACTAAGGAAAGGACAATGTGGTACGATTAGTGACTGTAAATGCATCCCCAATGAAACAGTCAGCCAAAAGTAAAAAAACATTGGTTGCCACAATCTGTTGCAAGCAGTGGTCAAAGAAGGCTTCCAAAGTCAACAGAGACCAGGCTGAAGACCTAGAAGATGACTGGAGAGAAATCACAGCAGTTCTAGGAATTGCTTAGGGTTATAGCACCTCAAAAAGAAGAAATAATTGGAGTTGAAAAGGACTGGAAGCATCACAAAACAGCACATATGAGGACTACAGAACATATATGTAGCTGAGCCAGGTAGGGAAATAAAGTGGAGGAAAATAAAGAGGAAAGCTGGTGGAAGAATGCACAAGTCCAAGAAGTCATCAATAAGAAAGAGTGCAGGCAGGACCGGCCTTAGGTCAACTGGTGCCCTAGGCAAAAGGTTTTCACGCCCACACCACCCGGTGCCTCCATCCTGGTCTACCTACACCAGATAAATGCTGGAAAGGCTCCCCTGCTAGACCGGCGCCCTAGGCAACCGCCTAGTTGGCCTATATCTAAAGCCGGCTATGAGTGCAGAGATAAATGGGAGAAAGAAAAGACAGACGACTAGGAAGGAATACTGGATGTCTAACAAGAAGGCTAAAAAAGGAGTTGGAAAAGCAAAGAACAAGGCATCAGAGGGACTCTTCTGGAAGGTGACTCAGTCGATGGCACAAAGAAAGTATATCGAGTTGCAAGATGAAAACAGAAAGATAAAGAAGACAGTCACACCCTTCATAAGGGATGTCAACACAACCTGCTCACCAGTACACAGGATATCAAAGGGAGATGGAAGGAGTACTTTGAGCAGTTTGTACTGAAGACTATACAGAAGCTGTACTTCCCCAGACACAGCCTACAATAAGAGAATAGCAGGAGTCCACCATGGAAGAAGTAAGAATAGCTCTAAGAAAAATGAAGTCAGTGAAAGCAGCAGGATTAGTTGAGGTTACAGCCGATATGATAAAGATTGGGTGTCATAGAGATTAGAGTTGTCGCATCACAGCAAGAGGATCCCTGGTTAAATTTTTGGCTGGGATGCCTTCTGTGTAGAGTCTGCATGTCCTCCTCGTGCTCACGTGGGTTTCCTCTGGTACTCCATTTTCATCCTACATTCCAAAGACATGCAGTAAGTGGACTGGACACTCTAAATTGTCCACAGGTGTGAGTGTGATTGCATAGTGTGGAAGAACTACTACATCAGGGCTAGCCACCTGGTGGTGTAAACCTTGGCTATAGATGATTTACTGTTGAAGTGACCTCCCCCTGGCCCCATGTGCAGAAATGGGGAAAATAGGGGTTATGGATGCTTGGGTGGATAGAGAATTGGCTCTAGAGGGTACTCATAGCTATGTGTATCCCAGGTGGCTGGAGAATAAGCCTACCAGTGCCAGTGTTCAAGAGGAAAGGGTACATTCACAACTGTGTTCAATACAAAGCTATATAACGTCTGTCACATTGTCACAGGCTGACACACACATGATGACATTCAGGCTAGCAGCACTTCCACAGGACATGGCACGGCGCACACACAGTGCATGTTGGCTGCATGTACAGTAGAGCACATACCTATAAAGTGGTACACACTGCAGAGGGTAATACCAGATGCAGACACCACACCTCATGTTTGCTAGTAATGTCCGTGTAGGACACACAATGCTTGTTGATATCAGCAGGCCATGTTGTGGTCAGTCATTTGGGAGGCCACATCACCTGCAACCAGTAATATAATGCAAAACCATACCAATGTGTACATTACAAAGGTTATCATATGCATGCCCTACCCATCTACTCTAACACACTACAGCTTGCAGTACTTATCACAGGTGCCACTGAGTTTATATGATGTTAGTCTGTCAGCCAGCTCTCTTAAGGTGGATGACATCAGCAAGCCTTGTAGAGCAGGGCAATTCAGAGGCCAGCAGCTAGTTGCACGGCCAAAAAGTGCATAACTATTGCCAATACATACATTGAAACTGGCCAGGGATAGCCTATAAGGGCATGCCCATAGTGCTACAAGGGGATATACTTACACACACACACAGTTGGCTGATATCAGAGCAAAACCCCTACTTATCTACAGTTGCACTCTACAGCTCACAGTACTTATCGCACACGCCACAGGTTACATCTGTTGTACATGTGATTGCAGGCACTGTACTTGTGGAGTACGCAAAGTAGCCTTGTGTTGGACAGCATGTGTGGCCTGCAGAGTGATGATGTTTGGAACTGTTATTCTATCTATTGTCCTAGGAGTGGAATACCTGTTAATATCCCTGCTATGTGAGTACAGTTACCAGTATGGCCGTATGTGGCTGGTTGCAGTTAGATAGGCAAACACGCAGCCAGGTACAATTTGGTCTGGGTATTGTTGTTGATTTGATAGTGTGATGGGACATTGCTTGTGCCAAAGGGAATGATGATGCTTGTCTTTGCTTTCAGTTTGAGACTGTGACTGATACACCAGTCATTGGTATGCATGAGACCCTCCTGGAGTATACTGACATAATTTGGGGATTCAATAATGTCACCTAGTTTGCACTCATCTGCAAACTTTCTCAGCCACAACCCCTTAGTTTTGACCTGAACTTCTAATATTCAAAATTTCCAACAAGGACAACAAACAAATCCTTTGTGTGTTAATCACGGGTTACCTTCAATGCCTTGAAATGCAGCATAGCTTATGTTGGTAAAGCTTGTAACCTGTACCACTTCCAGTACAGATATCTCACTCTGGCACAGTCATCAGATACTTGGGTCTCTGTATTGCTGACTGATTCTCCTTTGACCACTGTTATTTGATGGCTGTAAAATCCTTCTACTCAACACAGCTTATCCTTTGTGGTATTTCCTCAGGTTCCAAATAAGTTATACCCTTACTGAATCCATCCTTTATTAGGCCCATCATTGAAAACAATGCCCCTTTGGCACATACCTTACAAAGTTATTGAAAGCAGCTCAAAATACTTCAATGTTTCCTCAACAGTAATATCTCCGGTCTCAGTAACCCTGTTTACGGTTGGCAGACTGAAGGACCTGTCTCTCTACAAATTGTTCTACACATTTCTGAGTGGGTCATGTCTGCTAAAGTTTTCATGCTATATTTGTTAGCATGGAAGGATATGGTTAACAGATCACGATGCTTTGCCATGGATGGTCTTTACCTCTCCTTTCTAGGCTTTCAAATACTATCTTAAAAACTATCCCTCACCACATAGTGCTTTTTTAAGTTAATGCCAAGCTGAAACTACTTCTGAAATAGCAAATCAAAACCAAGATAATCTAAAAGTTACTGCTCAAATGTAGGAGTATAAACAAAAAATCTCACTCCCTAGAAGCTTTCCTATCCTCGAAGAATGCTGACATCTGTGCAGTCTCTGTGAAATGGTTTAAAGCTGTGTAGAGCACACTGACAGTCCAAGGTTATAATGCCTTCTATACATTTAGACCATCCATACATGTAGACTGAAGGTGGAGGTGCCTCAATTAACATCAAAAGCAAATGTAACTCAAGGCTTGGAGCTTCTCAGCATTCTAATCACCACAGGTGAAATCCAATACCGCTTCCTTACAAGATACAGGTCCCCCTGTAAGGCCAAGGGAAATCCATACCATATATTTAAACTTCCTGGAAACACTCACCATCCAAACTAATATATGATATTCTTGGGTGATTTCCATTATGCCTCTGTTAACTGGGAATCCTATATGACACCAAATGTACAGGCACAGAGACTCTTGGATTTTGTAAACACAACCACCCTGGACCAGACTGTGAACACACACATATACGTATCATAGGTTCATAGGTTTATATTAGGCTATCTGCCCTAAGGCATTTATAAGCCTAGCCCAAATTTTTGTGGCTTACGCCACCCCTTATATGAAAAAATACTGTGCCCATTAGTTTGTTGTGCCTCTGTCCAGCAGTGACACAGAGATGATTCCTGGGATAAACCTACGATCTCCCATCCACAGGTCAAGATTTCTCTTGAACAGAGCCAGCGAGGTGCTCTGCCTCACATGGATCGGGATTTTATTCCACAGCATAGGGAGTCTCTGAGAGAAACAGAGGCACAGCAAAATAATGGGTATAGTTCCCCATACTAAAGGGGTGGCGTAAGCCACAAAACTATGGGCTAGGCTTGTAAATGCCCTCGGGCAGATAGCCTAGTATGAACCTATAAACCTATAAACCTAACCTATAAACCTATAAACGATCTCCCATCCACAGGTCAAGATTTCTCTTGAACAGAGCCAGCGAGGTGCTCTGCCTCACATGGATCGGGATTTTATTCCACAGCATAGGGAGTCTCTGAGTGATAAATGTATCCCTCCAGCACGTCCTATTTATATCTGTGCTAAGGTTTAAGTCGCTTGCTCTAGTGGTTTTGGTGGATTTGGATTTTTTGAGGTGGAGCATGTCCATTAATTCCGGGTTGGACATGGCCTTGTATGTCAGGCACATGTCACCTCTGAGCAGACGGTATGCAACTGAATAGAGCTGGAGTTTCTTCAATCTGGCAGCATATGACAGATTTTGGAGTCCCTTTATCCTTTTGGTGAGGAACTTTTGGGGTCTCTCCAATTGCTGCAGATGTCGGGTGAGATGCATCCCGAATGGAGCATTGTACTCTATCATTGGTCTGATGAATGGGGCATTGTACTCTATCATTGGTCTGATAAGTGAAGAGTACAGGGGAACAATGACCTCACTAGATCTGGATGTGAATCCCTTCATGATCAGGTGGGCAATGTAGAAGGTCTTTCTAACCACTTTAGCAACGTGAGTGTCAAAAGAAAGGCCACTGTCAACCTGGGTCCCCAGGTCCCTGATAACCTCTTCTGTGCTTAGTGGATTGCCACCTATATGGTAGCTTGGGGTTACCTTGTTTTTCCCGAAGGGTATGACTATACATTTTTTGGCGTTTAACTTCAGGCCATGGCTCTGGCACCAGCTATCTGTTTCCATGAGTCCCTTCTGAAGGATATACGTGTCCGATGCACTTTCCACTATGGCGCCCAGTTTGCAGTCGTCTGCAAACTTTGTCAGCCAAAGTCCTCCCATGTTGGTCTGTACTTCTGAGAAGTAGATGCCGAACAATAGGGGGCCAAGGACCGAGCCCTGTGGGACACCACTTGTGACCGGCTTGGAGTCTGACATAGCACCAGCAACTCTAACCCTGTGGGTTCTGTCCTTAAGCCAGTTTGCAACCCATCTTGTGACATATGGGTTTATATTTAAGCTGGTAAGTTTTTCTACAATACCCGAGTGGGGTATTGTGTCAACCTTTGCAAGGTCAAGGTAGGCTGTATGGACTGCCTTTCCCTCATCAATGGCCTTGGTGACTGTTTCGAAGAAGTCGACCAAGTTCAAAAGGCATGATCTGCCCTTGACGAAGCCAAACTGGGTCGGGTCCAATGTCTGCAAGTCCTCTATATCTTTGTTTATGAGCTCCATTATGATCCTCTCCATAGCTTTGCAGACTAGACTTGTTAAGCTTATGGGGCGGTAATTACCAGGGTCCGTAGAGGCACCGCCTTTGTGGAGTGGGACCACAGTTGCCGTACGCCACTCCTTGGGCACGTATCCTGTGGTAAGGCTGAGATTTAAACAGCTGCCTTATGTGCGGGGTTAATTCCTCATTTAGCTCGTGTAGCACACAGCCGGGGACACCATCCGGTCCCATTGATGCTGTGTTTTTAGCTTTAGAGAGAGCAGCTTTCACCTGTGCATTTGAGATGTCCGGGAGGCTACACTCGGCTGGGATAGTTATCTCTCCTTTAGGGGGGGAGAGGGGGGTGAAGTTTGCACTGAACCTGTCTGCCAGTATGTTGGCAATGTCTGTGGGTTCAGTGATTTTTATATCATTTTGGACTAATTCTGAGCATGTCTGGGAGTTTCCACCCAGGTTCCTAACATAGCTGAAAAAGGCCTTATGATTGTCCTTTGAATCCATGGCAATTTTTCTCTCAAAATTGGCATTAGTTGATTTTATCAGTGCTCGTATTTTTTTACTAATAATGATCAGGGGTGACTTCCCTTTTATGGATTTTGTTCTATCATGTAATAGCTTTCTCCTCTTATTGTAAAGTTTAATTGCTGGGGTCCACCAGACTGGACATTTGCCCTTTGTGGAAAGAGTCTTGGTTTTATTTGGGATTGCCTGATCCATGCAGTCCTGGAGGTGTTCATAGAAGGCATTTGTAAGGGCTTCCACAGCTTGGGTTGTGGTTTCCTCTGGCTCAGGGGCCTTGAAGGATACCACACCAGTCTTGAGTAGTGTGAAGTTTGCTTTAGAGAAGTTCTTCACTATGGTCTTTTTTGTTTGGGGTGGGGGCGGGATGTGGATTTCCAGTGAGATTAGTTTATGATCAGATCTCACCAATGAGGGATATACTTCCGGTGTGGAGCATTTTGTCCCCATGTTTGTGACAATGAGATCTAGTATATTTTCTCCTCTCGTGGGAACAGTGACTAGCTGTTCCATGGCATTTGAATTTATGAACTCCAGGAACCGTTGGGCTAGAAAGTTAGGGCTTGAGTAATGTTCCCAGTCTATATTCGGTAGTTGAAGTCACCCAATATGATGGTGTTTGAGATACATTTATACCCTCCAGTGTCTTCAGGAAGGCTGTGTGGGGTTCCTGAGTTTGAGAGGGTGGCCTGTAGCATGCTACAATTTGTAGAGCAGTTTTGCCTATGGTTAGTTGCACCTGGATGGTTTCGGCTTTGCGTTGCCACCAACCTGGAGGTGTGGGTATCCTTTATGAATATGGATACACCTCCTTTTGTGGTGTGGTCCGGTTTTGGGGCGAACGCATGATATGATGAGGTAAAACCTAATAGTGCCGGGTGCTCTCAGGAGCCTTGAACCAGGTTTCAGTTACAGCACAGACATCGATGTTCTCCATACTGAGAAGGGCCTCGAAAGTGCGTGCATTTTGAGATTTAGACTTCTGGCATTGAGCAGCATTACCCTCAGTTTCTTCCCATTTTGTTTTCTAGGGTGGTAGGTTTAGAATTTGAGCCTTGCCTAAAAAGGCACTATGGGGTGGCAAGAGCCTTAGCCAATGTCCGGAATCCCAGGGTGACAGGTGCAAGCCGTCCTTGCGAAGCAGCGTGGCTTGTCAAGCATGTCATCCCAGGCAGACAGACACTGGATCCCCTTTGAATGACACCAGACATTAAGCCAATTGTTAAAGCTGATCATCTTGTCTCTATATTGTGGCATCATTCTTGGTGAAGGAAGGATACTGCTCAGGGTTAGGGTCATACCTGCCTGGGCTACATAATCAGAGAGCTCCTCTATGTCTCTTTTCATGTAGTCCAGGGAGGTGCGTCTCAGGTCGCTCCAACCAGCATGGCCAATGACTGTGTCATATTTGTACTTGCCATGGAGTGACCAGTGTTTGTGTTATGTGGCGGATTCTAGCCCGATAGGCAGCTTACTGTGACCCTCTCCTTGTTCAGCCTGGTGAGTGGGACGCCAGTGTGTCTGACTATGGAGTCACCTATGACAAGTATGTTTGGTGTTGTATTTGGCCTTAAGGGCTGTGACTGCTTTGCACACTGCTTTTGTGGTTTATGTGTTGCTTGTGGGGTGTCTTGAGGTAGCAGTTGTTTGGGTGTCTGCGTTGGAGACCACTGCTGTTTAGGTAAATTTTACTCAGAGCCTCTGAGTATGTCTTTGTGTGTTTATGTGTTTGATTCAGTGGAGTGGTAGCATTATGTGAGGCTGGTTTTGTGGTGTGTGTAGTTGCCTTCTCCTCCTGTCTGGTCTTGCCAGTCCTGAGTTGAGAGAGCTCAGCCTCCAGTTTGGCTAAATAGCTGCATCTCTCAAGTATTTGTGTTATGTGGGAGGAGGAGAGGGTTGTCTGTGTACATGAGGCAGTTATAACATTGCCTCAAGATTCCCAGATTCACCAGCTGGACCGGAGAGGAGATTGACAACTGACCTTTGGACATGCTAGAATAATATTGGGAAATTCTTAATTGAAAACAAGGGCCAGTGGGGAGTGAGGGTGTAGTGCTTTTAATTTTTAGTGCTGACTTATATAATTGCTTTAATGAGCAAGTGCCAGGTAACTTGAGTGCAACGTGTTACAAGTAACTAAATGCAAAAAAGACAAACAGTAACTTTCTTTCAAGTGAAACAAGGAAATAAGTACAGTAAGCAATGCAGATATCACTAGTGATCCACAGAAGCTGAGAAGTTAGTATTAGGTGGAATTAGCTTCCAGGAAATAACAAGCAAACAAACAACAAGCATATAAACAAAGCTAGATTAAGCAGGCCTGGATCTAGTCTATGCTAGAGCAAACAAGGTGAACCAATTTCAGTAAGATACAGTTCAAATATTCAGGCACTATAAACCTTTAACCAGAAATTCCCAGCTCAGAAGGGCAGAGTCCAGCCTCTTCTCCCACAAGAGTGCAGACCATGAACCTTCTTAATGTAAAATAACTGGCCTGAAGCCCAAGTGCCTAAACCAGAACTAATACACTTGGACACTGGGCTCTCAATCAGCAGTTCCCAACTTAGAAGGATGAAAGCTACCTGTCCTGCCACCACAGTGCTTGCCTCAAACCTTCCTAATGTAAAACAACTGGTCTGAAGCCCATGTGCTTAATCCAAAAGACTTGAATGATAGCTACACTTTAATCAAGTTACAACCAAGCAGTAATAAAAACCATTGAATACTTTAGAGAATGTCTGGATTAGTGCTCAAGTTACACAAACAAAGCTAGATCCAGCAGGCCCGAATCCAGTCTATGCCACAGCAAACAAGGCACACCAACTTCAGTAAGAAACAGTTCAGATACGCATGCACTATAAGCCTTTAACCAGAAATTCCCAGCTCAGAAGGGCAGAGTCCAGCCTCTCCTCCCACAAGAGTGCAGACCACGAACCCTCTTAATGTAAAATAACTGGCTTGAAAGCCCAAGTGCTTAAACCAGAATTAATACACTTTTAGAATAACAGACACTGAGCCCTCAATCAGCAGTTCTCAACCTAGAAGGATGTAAGCTACCTGTTCTGCCACAACAGTGCAGACCACAAACCCTCTCAGTGCAAAACAACTAACTGGTCCGAAGCCCAAGTGTTTGAACCAAAAGGCTTAGAATGAGTTACACCAAGCAGTAATAAATACAATTGAGTATTTTAAGATGATGCAAAAGTAAAAAGAAGTAGGTAAAAACACAAGTACAGTAAAAGCAGATGAATTTTTTTTTTTTTTTTTTTTTTTTTTTTTTTTGAACAAGTGCTGAGATCAAAGAAACAGATTTGAGTGCTGAAACTAGAAAACTGGCTAGTTATAAGAAAAAAACAAGCTAGAAGGCTTCCCTCAAACACAGAAGGGCTTGGGGGCTCAGAAGCCTACAAATAGTCTGTACCACTTAACAAGAAAGGCAGGAAATAAGCTTAATTTTTTTTTCTATTTCCCAGATGCTCTCTTTGTACACAGTAGGACTAGTGCCTGAAATCAGAATATGATCTCACTGCACTCAGTTGAGTGAGCAAATGAGATGGGCCCAGAGGCAGGCTGAGGGGCGGGCAGTTTCAATGCCACTAAGATTAACACCAAAACAAAAACAGGGTGGGTGGGAATAACAAGAGCAGAATATCTTCAGTTAAAAATTCCTTCAACACTCCTACAGTTTAAATCAAATTAAATACTGTATTTTTTTAAAATAAAAGTGCAGTTAAAGGTACTTAAATTCTCTTATACGTCCAGTTGAATATAACCAAGTTCTTAGCTGGCCAAGCTGAAGTTTTAAAGCAGGAATTATTTCACATGCACCAGTTTAATTATGCAAGGACAGGAAATCAAAGAATGTGGCTACCCCCACACCTGTAATTACTAGCAAATAACAAAATTCAGCCAACACTAGCTTCAGTTCAAGTTACTGAAGAGCAGAATATCTTCAGTTAAAAATATATAAAAATATACACACACACATACAGACACACATGTGGGTAGTCCTGAAAAAACGGAGTATGACTGTCCCAAAAGAAAGTGTCTTTACTCCCTGACTTAGTTAAACCTGCAAAGGAGAAAAATCATCTCTGAATGACTACAGATCACTAACTTTGTTGTATGAGTTCATCTCAGCTGTCCAGATTTTCAGTGAATGTTCAGATTTCTGCATCATACCTTGGTGTGTTCATAAAACTGGTGGTTTGACACATTTTAGTTTCAAACCTTGTACATGTAATCTGGTAGGCATGTCTTCTCCTACCTTCCCAGTTTGTTCCTTTTGTATGCTATCACAAGTGTCTAAGGGTTCTGTGCACCCATATGGCAGTGAGATTTGGCCATGTGTGGTGCACAAACTATTGACACATTTTCCAATGTTAAACAATATGAATATCGTTATACTTGCAATAATTCTCAAAGCTGCAGACAAAGTAATCAAATTGCATGCAGTTTGAATAGATCTCAGTAAATCCAAGTAGAAAAAGTAGAACTGGATTCAACAACAAGATAACTGCCTTGCAGCATTGTCTATTCAACAGAGCAAACCTGTGTCCCATACTAAACTAGCAATTCTCCAAGACTGCACAGTTGCACTGCAAGAAAAAAGAATCACTTGCATGACAAAAATGCAAGGATTATAGAGACTACTATCCATGCCATATTATGGAACAGACTATACAACACAACATGCTACAGTTTAATGTAACTAACTTATGCCTGTGCTCTATTCTGCTCCTCCACAATTCAGTGTAAAATAAACACTTTATGTTATTCACCCAGATATATTTTAATAGGTATCTGATTTAATAGGTATGTGAAAGTTTAGTTCGAAGGCTTCTCCTCCTTGAGAAAAAGTAAATAACATAAATAAATAACACAGCTCCGTGCCACTACCTTCAAGCAATCCAAAGCTTCTAATTCATTGGAAAGTTGTCTTTATGCCTTTTATGGGCAACTACACACTAACAACATCGGATTCATTTTTAGCATTGTCCTTAGGGCTGTTCGCGCTGCTAATTTGAAGAATCGGACAGAAATAAAATGCCTGTCCTGAGCGGTTATAATTAAAAATACCATAATAAAACTTTGGAGATGTTAGCATGTATTCCATGATGAGAAAAGCACTTTGGTTAATAACTAGCAGCAAATATTCATAGCCGGTCAGCCCTACAGTGTTTGTAAAAACAAACCAGCAGCACAAGAGTTTAAGAAGGCTTTCTAAAGGCAGCATACTGCTGTACTATAAACGTGCATGCTTTCCCGGTGCAGTTTCAACAACAACTGATTTTACATAGGTGTACTGGTAGCTGTCCAGAGAAAATAGCTAAAGTAGCTGAATTTTAGAAACTCATATCAGCACATACATTTTAACTCACTGTAAAAGGCTGTCTACTCCCTGAAGCTTAGATATTACTGTAAACGGTCAATCAGGTAGATTTAAAAAAACACAGTAAAAATGCCGACTCTTATAATTACTTAAATTAATGCTGAATGCTGAAACAAGCTCATTTCGTTTTCCAGATGGAACAAAAATGTGAAAGGAATAAAGCTTTGCATACCTTTTTGAAAGTAAGTTCATTGCGTGGGAGGGATTGCAAGGATGTCAGCACTAATGTCAGAAAATAGGGAGGGGATTACTACAGTGATTGACAGCGTTGGCTCTTCGGACCGAGGCAGAAATGTGATTTTAGGAAGGAGCTAGTGCCCCATTAACTAAATGTGTAAATGCTGCTCACCACTCAAATTAGTTTCTCCATGAGGAACACAGGGCTGAGGTTAAGTTCTGAGGTGGTTCTTGTAGGGCAATATCAACTGCTGGTGATTGCATGTATACAACTCACTAGTAACCACCACTGTATGAAGGTCAGTTTCTTGCAGTCACAAGGCTAATATTTTATACGATCAGAAAAAACATGTTTTACACCAACTATGCCAAAGGCTAATCAGGTAAGCACTCAATGAGCTTCGCACCAACAATTCTCATCTCAGATGATATCAGCCCACCCCTGCTACAAAAGTGCAAATTTTGACCTTGTTAATATAAATGACTGATTTGGAGCCCAGGTGCTAATGGACCTTAAACAGATGCCTAATACTAATAAAAACTAGGTGCAATGTATTTCAGTGCAGACCAGCAGCCTTTACAGTAGGTTGAAAATGCAAACTTTAAAGCAAGTAGAATTTATGGCAGCACTGTAAATACAGAAAATTGACAACTGAGCCCTCTGACCAATAACAATATTGCATTTAGAGCATTTTTATATGCTTACCAACTCAGAAAAAAAACAGGTAAACACATACTACCACTAGATAAATAATCCCAGTCCTCCTAATGTAAAAGTATAGAAAAAGAGTGTCCAGAGTGAAATGTTACCATAATCAAACCTAATATCCAAAGGACTTAGCCTGTAAATGGTTCATCTCCCAGACCCCCTGCTTGTAAACGTTTCATCACCAACCCACTGCTTACACTTATCAAGGACACCAGAACTTGTCAGAAATTTGGGATGCACGGCTAGGCTTAAAAAGGTCTAGTGGTCGTTTAAACACTTATGAACTAATGCTGGTATTCATGGACAGCAAAATAATTTCTTGAACTTTTTTCAAATCTTTTGGGTTAAGGCTTTTGTACATTTGAGGCCAGGGGAATACCCATGGTGACTGAACAGATTTGGTTTATGACAGCTGATCATCAGGACATGTTGAGTTATGATACCAAATGACAGAAATGCAGAAGTTATATCTGGGTTAATCTTATGTCCATGTGTAATCCTAGCTAGCCATAGTTGTTCTTAATCTTCCTCTTCTCCACCATGTAGTAGGTTAGTCTTGTTACATCTGGTGACTGGAATAGGCCACACTGCATTGTTTTGGAGCTAGAAAGGTGCCATTTATCCAGGCGGGTTTTTTAACTGCCTTTTTCTCTATTAAGCTTTTATATCAGTGCAGTCAGTAATATTATTGCTACTTGTCATTCATGTAGTGGGTTTGTAATGGTTTGTGCAATGTGGGTGCTCATAGGTTCATAGGTAGGTACTAGGCAATCGGCCCAAGGGCCTAAGTAAGCCTAGACAACAAGGTTCCCTAGCTTACGCCCACCACCGTACCCCTGTCGAGCAGAGCCACAGAAGTGATCTCCAGTGTGTATTTCCTATTTCCCATCCACTCATCAAGATTGTTCTTGAAGAGTGCTAATTAGGAACTTTGCTTGACATAGATGGATAGCTTGTTCAGGAGTGTGGGAAGTCTCTGGGACAGGAATTTATCCCTCTAGCATGTCCTGTTTATTGTGGTGACAAGGTTTAGGTCCCTAGAGCGTGTAGCTCGGCGGGATTGGGATTAATTTAGGTGTGGCATGTCCAACAGCTCTGAGTTTGACATAGCTTTATATGTTAGGCAGAGATCACATCGGAGTAGGTGATATGCTATGGAGTAAAGCTGGAGTTTTTTGAGATGGTCAGTGTAGGGCATCTGTTTGAGGCCAGTAATCCTCTTTGTGAGGTACTTCTGTGACTTTTCCAGCTGCTGCATATGTCTTGTGAGGTACATTCCAAAAGGGGCATTGTTCATAGGTTCCAAAAGGGGCGTTGTTCATAGATTCACTAGAATTCCATATGTGCAGTATGCATAGGAAAACAAACTTCATTAGAAGGCACTAAAGTTATGATAATTTGAAACAGTAAACAACATAACACCATCCATCTTTGAATATAAAAATATTTGATTTTCTGAAGCTCTGTTTTTAATAGCAACATGTTATTCTTTTTAGAATATCTTTATTAAATCACAGTTTATGTAATGATGTCACACACATTAACAGAAAAAAATTGATTTTTTTTAATTATTTTGCTGCAGTATACATATATGTATTTTTGAACAACTATAATTTACCCCATTATACACAGTGTTTAATTCCTGCCTTCTCTTAAACCTCACTCCTCCTCCTCATGAGCATTATTTTGTGTATTTTTCCCACAAAACTCCATATATATGTTTATTATAATTTTCCAGATCACACCGTGCAAACTGTCATTTCTACGAGCCATAGAAATGAAAAGCACCATCAGCGAACACAAATGTCAAACGCGGAAGTGGTGAATGTTTGAATTCGACACAATTCGAACATACACCATACTCCCACAAACATAATCACACTCTGACACACGGTAAGCGTGTTGGCAGGAGGGCAAGCCCCCCATGCACTCCCCATGTGGGGGCCTGTGCCCCCCCCACACCCCTTGCTACTTATATATACGAACTCTGAGATCGCACTACAGTGAGGGAAAACTACAGTGGGGGAAAGGGTACATTTCCCGATTCCCATTATAAAGCAATTTGCATGAAAATGTAGAAAGTCACAACAGCGAATGCTGTATTGCATTTTCTGTTGTACATTTCTACATTTCATCATTCATTCTTTCGATACTACCGAATGGGTCGATTTGGACTCGTCTGAATCACACAAAGTCCAGTCGCACAATTGATAGTAAACTATATATATCTAGATATATATATATATATATATATATATATATATATATATATATATATATATATATATATAAAATTTGCTTCTTGCCTTTTCTAAAGATCCCACAGTCTCTTTATTTTATCTGTTTTACAGTAGTCAGTACGTCCTTTACAGCTGGTTCATATTTCAATTTCCATTTTCTAGTAACTGCTTTTTTGGCAGCCAATAGCATTGAACTTGGTAAGGTCTTACTATTCTAGACAATTCAGATACTGTGTCCCAGCTCAAAATAATCATTTCCATAGTTTCTACAATTTGCTTCCTCTACATTTCCAATAAAGTACTGTGTAGGGAAATTTTAAATTCTGCCAACTTGTTGCACTTTCCAGTTACTTCTTTTTTTTCCCATTTGGGACCTAGATTGAATTTTAGAGTTATTGTTAAAGCTCTAGTAGGGCTATAAAGACAAGTATGGCTTTGCAGTGGAAGGACTACTTAATTAGGTAGACTCTAGCTAGTGGGAGAAAAAATTGCTGAAGATTACTTGGGTTATAAAAATACCAATGCAAACAGTGTCGAGCAAAAATCATAAAGCTTCTGGAATTTGATGTAAACCTGGGAGCCATACAGATTTCTTTGTATATTGCCTTTCCAGCCTCCCTTCCCAATATTTTCTAATCTTCTCTGACTCTAGTTATCATGTAATATTTTATACGCCCTACTAATTAGCCCTTTTTGCAGCAGCTTCTTTTCTAGACTCAACTAAAAACTCCACCGGAGTGGTCTTTCACTAAGCTCTCCCATATCCCTTTCTCTTTACCTATGCTCAGTCAATTCCTAATAGAGAAAATAGTTTATCTGCAATCCAAACATCTGTTTTGTCTAATCTCACTGGGTTATATTTCCCTCTGTAGTTATTTAATCCCAATACTGTGGTTCCCTTGCCAATTTTCTTTATTAAATTCCAGCACCCTCTTGCCTATTGTCTGTGCTACCTACTTGCAGTCATCCGTATAGGCAAACTCTCCTTTCTCTATGTCCACATTGGTTTATTCTTTAGAACACTTTCTGCTACTGTATGAATATAACATTCTGTATGGATGTTATTCTCCTTAAGGACCTGCATTCAAAATCATTTTTTCTCCTTATTTCTTGAACAACTTCTCTGTTTCATCATCATCATCATCCCTTGACACTTTGATTTATACACGTCCACTTTTGTTATGCATATGACCCTTAACAGTATAGTTCTAAAGTGTCCCTTCAAATCAGGTAGTCCTAAATCATCTTGTTCTTTCGGAAAGATCGGTTTATCTCATTTAAATCTTTCCCTTTTCCCCTCCAAATATATCCCTTCAGCTCTATATAAGTTATCACCCACAATGTCTCTGGTTAATAAAAATATACCTGATCTGTATATAAAACAAGAGACTAGAACATGTTCAGTGCTCGTGTCTTACTATCTATATAAATGATCAAGAGCTTCCATTTGCTCAGTTTTTGTATTATCTTTTGTTTAGCTTCTTCTCACATAGCCTTAGCTGGCATAACAGAATCCTTTTCATTCTGTACACAGCAACATATTCTTCTTAATGTGCTTAAATATGCCTTGCCATTTAGAGTGAGTAGTAGTGAACAAGTGCATAGAGAGCTACTTCCATGCAATTGCTAGTGGTAGATCATTTCAGACTATTCAAACCATGCAAACTTAAAGGAAAAAACTAAGAAATCTCAAGCACTAAATGTTACAATTCCATGACATGCTGGCATAAAATAAGTAGAACTATATTCAATATATGCAAGTACAAGCAACAGCATATTCAAGCCAACTATAGTAATAGAAAAGTAACAGGTTTGCTAGTCAAATACAGTCTCAAAAATTTAGAATATTTACAGTACATTTGGATACTATTAGCAAACTGGACTAAAAAATGGAAGCCAAAGTACTCAAGAAATAAATGTCAGAGTATGTTGACCTTCTAGTGGAAGTAACTGGGTATTGGGAGGGAAAGAATACAGGAGATGGCTTACAAAACTGAGAAGCCAATCTTGTGCCATATGATATGTTAGATAAAGATGTGCAGATTAAGAGATGGCAGTGGTTTGATAAATGATCTGCTGATGCATGATAATACATTATAATTTATTTAAACAGTTTCAGTAATGTCTGTGCGTCATTCTTATAGTAAACAGGGAACTTCATCTGTGCAATGCCATTAAGTAAGGTAAGAACTGTCAGGCAGATTTGAAAAAAAATGAGTGCACACTTTGCGGTTCATTTCATAATTTTGCAAATTTTTGCAACAGCTTACAAAATGCATGTTTTCCAAAACACACCAATACAATAGATGCAGTCTTAATTAAAATCCAAGGCATTGAATATAAAATTGTGTCCAAAATGCACTCAGACGCTGTTACACTCGTAGTACAGGCATTTTTTTTTTCAAACACCTTTATTGAATTATCACTTGTGACATAGGCAAATTTAAATTCATATACAGAATCGGAATTGCCTAAACATGGTAAGGCCTTCATGTGTCTAATAATGGTATAGAAGTTAATTTTGATGAAAGGATGCAATATTAAACAATGTATTAAATCAGAATTGTGCCAGGCTTGCTATATGTACAATGCAGTAAAGAATGATCCAAGGGCCAGATCTGTGACTAATGATACTTTATAGCACAGATGTCAAATTATGGTGAGTATAACTTTATTTATTTATTTTTTTTGTGATCAATATGGAATCAAATGTAATTGTGGGGGTTGTGCTGTTCAGTGAGTTCCAGTAGGAAGTAGATATTGAACCAGTACCTAAAAACAGCTATGCAAGTTTTCGTATATAGTCCAGTGTGACATTTAAGGCAGGAATTTCTGTACCAATGTGCACTTTGTCTGGCATTTGTTAGCAGGTTAGCATAATCCTAGAACAAACTGCAGGCTTTTGCATGTTTGTGGTGGTTTGGTGCAGGGAACTCTGTACTAATGTGGTGCAATTTTATTGTGAATTCTGTGTCAAAACTGACTACTTGGTAAATACAACTGGTCAAAAAAAGTGGGGTGACAAGACTGTTGGTAAATGATCAGCTGTGCTTCCTGAAACCTGGCATCATCTTAATGTAATTCTAAGTATAGTGGCTAGTATAGATATTTGTGTGTACTTCATAATTATACTGCAACCACGACTGTGACCTCAACATGCATCTGTATTGTAATAATCTCATGTATATGACTTGTTAGACCTTGCCTGGTAGGACTGCAGCCTGGTAGGACTGCAGATACTGTTATCTGTTAAGACTGTTTGCTGTCATAAAATAGCGCCATTTGGCAGGGTACCAGATGTGATACCAATATCAGGACTTTGTTTAGAAAGAAGCATGTAAATTCTCTACCACTCTTGGACTCGTAGGTAGTATAATTTGGGCATCATTTCGAGTACATTTTCGAAGCAAGGTTAGGCTTAAAATGGCTATTAATGTTAGCCTAGTAATCAGCTATCATCATTAGCACTCTTCAAGAAAAATCTTGATGATTGGATGGAAAATAGGAAATTTACCCTGGGGATCACTTCCGTGGCTCTGCTCGACAGTGGCACAGAAAAATAATATTCTTGGGTGGCAAAAGCCAGGGTACCTTTTTGGCTGGGCTTGTATAGGCCCTAGGGCCGATAGCCTAGTACCTACCTATGAACCTATAAAAAAACAGAGGGAGATCATACAATTAATGTGCCAGCTAAGAGACATGTTTCAACCATCCAATATGCTTCCTATGATGTTTGCATTTCAAAATAGTGGATGAAATTATCAAATAATATGCTACTTGGTGTTTTTGGCTGCCTTGCCAGCTGTGACCAAAAAGCCATCCTGATGTTCTTTTAAACCCTGGGCATCTCAGCACAGCACATCATTTTCCATATGGGTTTAGTACAAACTTTTTCATTTATGTTGCTAGTTTATTCCCACACAGTTGTTGGAAGTCAAGCATGCAAAGTTCACAATCGCTTCTTTTAGGCATACTACCTCAGATGATGATTGTGAAGTCTGGGCTAGCATTTGATTCCCATAAAATGATAGTCATACAGTGAATGACCCAGCACCCTCCATAAAACAGAAAAGTAACCATCAGCTGCTCATTCTTAACTGTCTTGGTCGTAACGCTCAACTGTTATGACGCAGAGAAAGCCCTATGATCCTTGAGTTAAAATTTTCCATTGTTCCACCTAGATGTTTTTTATTTTCATTATGAAATTAGACATTCCTGAATGTGTTTAAAACAGCAATCATTGTTAAATAACTAAACCAATACCAGATTTTATTAATACCAACCATAGACAAACTATTATATGAAGACGTTCTATTTTGAAAAAGATGAGCATACTCCTCTTTCAGAGCCACTGCTATGTTTTTTAAAAGCTGGTGCAATGACTCACAAATGTAAATGTAATAACCAAAGCAGTCCACAGTAACAAAATAAATAAGACGGAACCATGAAATAAAGTAAATAAATTTACTGCAATTACAGCACTATACACTGATTTGCAACCACGGCATTATCTCAAGCAGCAGGCGTCTTAGAATTTCAATGTTTTGTAAAGCCTATCCTGCCTTACATTCATTGCCTGCTTGCCTTATGATTTTTTTTAATTATTTTTTTTACCTTAGAAGCAGGAATATGACAATGCTCCTGCGTTCAACTTCACCAGTCAGTGGCTCTCTTGGGTGCATCTACTATACTTGTTTGGTAAAGTATTATCTACTATACATTATGATCTCTCAAAGAAACACACACCTAAAAATAATTAAATAAATAGAATGGCAGAAATGATATTCACAAACTATAAAGTCAGAGAATGCTGGATTAGTGATCGTTACTATTTTTTAAACAAGTTAACGCTGACAAATGCAACAAACTATTGAATCAGAAAAGTGTACTTTAGCAACCTCTAGGAACTAAAACTACAACATTTCAGTTTGCAGAGGGGAACCAAAGAGTGAATGGGACTGAATAGGCAAAGTAAACTGATATTTGAGTTGAACAGCCAATGATGTCACAAACTGGGAGGTAGTTAAGTAAAGGGGTGGCAATGTTTGTGATTTGGTCCGAGGCAAAGAACTCTGTTTAGAAACGAGCCAGTGCCCCTTTAATTTGTCATATTGATGCATTATACATGTATGTTTTCTTTCTTTAAAAAATATTCACTCCAACAGTGCATAATCATTTCCTGACGTTCCTTAAGCATCATGCATCCTGAACATTATTCTATATGTAGTGTTTTTTTTACAAAGTTCATTTCTTTCTGTACAATTTGCTCCTTCTATTAATTGACATTGTCAGTAGCCCTTGGGTATAAAACTGGTCCACTGTACTTTAAGTAGCAGGAGCTGTCCCACAAGTCACACCACTGTGAACTGGCCATGGCAAAAGATGCACCTGTGAGCAGCATCTGACTGAGATTTAGAGATTTATCATGCAGTGTAAGCAAGTTTAAAGCAAGTAGCCTAGCTGTATATTAACTTAAACTAGTCAGATAAGTACTTCCTCCGTGTTAGAAAGTGACTGATGTCGTTGTCCATTCGATTGATTATTGAATTTCACTTTGTAAGCCAGTTACTTCCTGCCCCTAGCTACTTGGTGTGTACATCCAGTAACTGAACTAAAACCTGTTTTACCTTTTGCATTCATACTAATTGTTGAGCACCACCTATAAACTAGTTGTTTTCTGCAATAAATGGCCTCTGAGATTGGGTAAACCCTGCTTTTCGCACAGCCGTGCGCCACTCTTTACTTCACCCCACATACTTCATCCATTTCCCACCAACTGTACTCTAGCCTTATACCATTTTTGTACACCTGACATCTGTGAAACCCAATCCCTATACCTCCCCAAACAGCTTTACTACTATTCTAAAACCACTGATGTTCTTCGTGTTTCACTGTTGCAGTCATCACATTTGGGTTATCCCTGCCAGGGTAGCCCACAGCTGGCCTGAATGCCAGAGGCTTAGTATTTCTGCGTCTGTTGCCGTCACTTCAGGACTGACGTCAGGTCATCAGTAGTATAAAGTAAGGCAGCTGACGCCATTACATCAGTCTTTCTTGCCGAGAAGCCCAAAGCAGAAGCAGTTCGCATGAGTGCTGGTTGGCAGCTTACCCGAGTTTCGTCTTCTAAATTGGAGCTGAAGTCCTCTAAAGCAAAGTACCCCATTGGGGATCCTTTTTTATTGCTCTAACCGATGTCCGAAAAAGTTAACAATTGTCTCACCTGTGGAAAGCAAGTACCACACAGAGGCTATCATTCTTACTGCCTCACTTGCTTAGGCCCAGACCACAACGTCCCTCACTGTCACTTTTGTGCTTTAACACCAGTTGTTGTTGGGCCCTTATTGTAGCTAGATATTTTCGCTTAACAGTCCTCAAATTCCGATATGGCTTCATTAAGCCATCAGACAGCAGACCATCTGAAAAAAACGTAAAGATAGACAGAAACTGCACAGGTCCAACCCTACTGACAATGCCTCTGATAAACTAGTAATCAGTTCTCCGGTCCTCAGTGAGGTGCTTTCACGGCCCCTGATGCCCACTTCTGTGGATTCGCAGGCCACTACCGAGACTCTTTCGGTGTCTGGTATGCCACAAAACTCTTCTTCGAATAAGGATCCTGCGGTTGTCCCTACCTTGGATGGGTCTGGAGCTGCTGAGCAGGCACTGGCTTTGAGGAAGTACTTCGCACTACTGATTCTCGACACAAACCAACGACTTCTTTCGCATCTGCCATTCTTTTCAAAACTACCAAGTTTCTAAGGCCCAGGGTACAAACCACACCCAAGAAACCGACCCATTCTCAGGCATCTGCTTCCTTGCCCCAGTCTCAAATGCTTAAAATGGTGGAAGACCTTGTCATGCTGATCAGGTAAAGCGAAGCTATCCCTTCCAAAAGAAATAGAGATCTGTCTCCAGCAGTTTTGTCTAAACAGGAGTCTGATGACTTATGCATCTGAATATGAAGACATGCAACCCCTGTCTGCTTATGAGGATTCTAATACAGAGGAACCCATTCCTACAGCCTCTCCACCCGTGAATTTTTTCTTTGGGGAAACGCTTCATTCCTTAAGGGAGCATTTCCAGTGTGAATGTCAGGACTACCCTTAGTCTAAAAAGAGACTCAGAGAATTCTTAGATCTTCCACAGCACAGACCCCTGGCCATTTCTCCAGTCCGGGATGTTGTGGACTGTTTTCCTGAAATCCAGTTTGACTCCTGACACCCTCCGTCCTGCTCCCAACAAACCTGAGAGGTATTAGAGTACCTGACTCGCACAAATTTCTTTTGAAAAATCCTACTGCTGACCCCGAGGCAATTTCTCAAGGGCCTAAAGGGATTAAAGCAACCTCTGCTAAGAATCCCACCCCCTTAGATAGGGAATCCCAAGCACTAAACAGATGAGGTAAAAAAGTATACACCTCTGCTACTCTTACTATCAGAGCACTAAATTGTCATTTCCATATGCTAAAATTTCAACATACCAGGGAACTCCTCAAACAAAGTGTCTTCCTTTCCCTTGTGCAGAATCTAAAGAGTTACAGGAGTTGATGCATTCTGCAAGTCAAGTAACTAAGCACACCTTGCACTGTGGTTTTGACACCCTAGAAGCTTCTTGCAGGGCAGCAGTCACTGGTTCTGTCCTTAGAAGGCATGCTTGGCTTAAGGAACTGCCTTTGCCAGACCATGTCAAATCTAAATTATTTAATGAACCCTTGGAGAAAGACAACTTATTTGGCACCAAGACAGAGGAGGTCTTAAAAAGATGGAAGAAAAAGCTAAATCTGTGCAGACAGTTAAGGATTTTCTACAGGTCCAGCCACCCAGGTTCAGCAGGCATTGCCCTGCAAGCAGTGGTCCTTTCCTGCCCCCACCAGGTCAGTTCAGCCCAGACTCCAGGAAAGCAGACCCCCCCCCCCCCAGATGGCAGTACAGAGAATGCAGAGATCAAAGCAGTGGAGTTCCTCCACTTCAAAACCAGGGAGTACAAAGCCCCACCCCCTCATGGTAAGAACTCACAATGACTCTCCTCCCCCTCTGCCCACCTGCACTTGCCCCTAGGAGGAAAACTCTGCTTTCACGCAAGCACCTGGGCCACCATTACCAATGACCGCTGGGTCTTCAACATAGTGTCCCAGGGATACAAATTTTCTTTCCATACTCTTCCAAACCCAAAAGGGTTCCCAGATCTGCCTCCAAACCAGTGGGCAGAGGCGAAAAAGCAAGTCCTTTCCCTGGTCTCTGAGTGCAGTAGAGCACATTCCTGCAGAACAGATAGGCCAAGGTTTCTACTCCAGACTTTTTCTGATATCCAGAAAAGAGGGCACCTGGCGCCCCATCCTCTATTTATCCATTCTAAACACCTTCCTGGTGATACCAAAATTCAAAATGCTCACCCTCCAGCAACTGCTACCCATGCTCTCCAAGGATGCTTGGCTAACCACCCTAGACCTAAAAGAGGCCTACCTCCACATTCCTATCAGGGAATCATGCAGGAAATATCTACTTTTCAGGGCAGGATCTCTGCACTTTCAGTTCTCTGCACTTCCCTTTGGGTTATCTACTGCTTCCAAAGTTTTCACAAAATGGCTCCCTCCATTGCCTTTTGGAGACTAAGGAATATCCAAATTTACCCATACTTGGACTGCCCAATTCAGGCAGACAGGAAAAGCTGCTCAAGCACCTGGCCTTTGTAAAGTCCCTACTGACCTCCTTGGGGTACACTGTCAACGAAAAGAAATCCAAACTAGTACCCACCCAATGGATTATATTCCTGGGAGCAAACCTGGACACAGCATCCCAGATGGCATTCCTTACACCAGAAAAGCAAATTTACCTGACAGCCTACTTCTCTCAACTAGCCACCAGATCCCAGTAATCTACCTGCAAGCTCTACGGTTCATGGCATCTTGCATTCTACTCATTCCATATGCCAGACTGCATATGAGGAAACTTCAGTGGTACCTAAAAAGCCTTTGGTGTGTCGACACTCTCAAGACCTGGAAACTCTTATACCAATGATAACTTGTCTAAGGAAAGATTTTCTTTGGTGGGCAGCAGCATGCTCCCACAACAAGGGGCTACCTTTCTCACCACGCCCCGCCACCCAGACCCTCAATACAGATGCATCAGACTATGCCTGGAGTGCACACCTGGATGGCGGGTGCATACAGGGCCAATGGAGCCCACAGCAAATCCATCTGCACACCAAAAAGAGATGTTAGCTGTCCACCACGCATTGACAGTTTCAGGCCCCTTCTCTCCCCAGGGCCTCTCCTGATCAAAACAGACAACACCACTGTGATGTGGTATATCAGTAAGCAGGAAGAGACTCACTCTTACCCTCTATGCAGGCTGGCCATTACCCTTTGGCACACAGCCTCTGCTATACAACTCCACCTGTTAGCACAATTCCTGCTAGGCTCTCTCAACTTTCTGGCAGACCACTTAAGCAGAAATCTTCTGGACCCACACGAGTGGCAGCTAGACCAAAGAACCTTCCCCCTAATAACTCAAAAATGGGGCACCCCGAAGGTTGACCTCTAAGCCTCCCACACCAACCATCAGCTGAGCAAGTTCTACACCAGGGAGCATCACTGCATGGCTTGGAAAGTGGATGCCCTATCCTTCCCCTGGGTCAACCTTTCGGTCTGTGCATTTCCCCCACTACCTCTCATCAACAGGGTACTGCTCAACATAAGGGAGGAAAAAACAAGGGCAATTCTGATAGCTCCAGACTGGCCTTGCCAGCACTGGTACCCACTGCTGCGCAGCCTGTCCCCCCTGCCACCATGTCATCTCCCTCAGACCCCAACCCTCCTGACCCAGAGGGAAGGAGAATTCATGCATCCCCAATTGCAGACCCTCAGTTTGGCAGTCTGGCTTATTCCCTGACCACTGATCAATCTGCCAACCTCAGTAAGCAGGTTTTAGATGTTTTACGTGTGGCTAGATGCTGTAGTACTAGAAAGTCTTATGCTGATAAATGGAAAAGGTACTGCACCTGGATTCAGGCTAAGGAAGCTGATACGGCACAGACCTCCCTACCTCTCATCTTGGATTACATAGCTTACCTGCTACACAATGGTCTCTCTTTTTCCTCTGTTAGAATTCATGCCTCTGCTATCTCTGCTCATTTCCACACTGAGCACCCCCTTTTCTCACACCTTCTGATCAAACAATTCCTAAGAGGGGCTAGCAACTTGAGGCCACCCAGAAGAGCACCTACTTCAGCTTGGGACCTTAACTTTGTATTGGAAAAGCTCACCCTGCCCCCCCCCCCTTTGAACTAGCATCTTCAGCAGAGTTAAAATTTCTCTCCTGGAAGACTGCTTTTCTTCTGGCCATTACTTCAGCCAGAAGTGTCTCTGAGCTACAAGCACTCATGGCTGTGGAGCCCTTCATCATCTTCCATGCTGACAGGGTGTCCTTCAGGACTAACCTATCCTTCATGCCGAAAGTGGTGTCCATTGTGGCTCTCAACCAATCCATTCATTTGCCCACATTTTTCCCTAACCCGCAAAACAAGGGGGAAAGGATCCTGCACTGTCTAGATGTGCACAGACGGCTCAGATTCTGTCTAGACAGGACTAAATCATTCAGAAAGTCTGATCAATTACTGGTCAGCTTTGGTGCAGTGGGCAAAGCCATCTCCTAACAAACCATTTCCAAATGGATAGCACACTGCATCCATTTCTGTACAAGCAACAAGGAAAACCTCACCCTAAGGAGGTCAGGACTCGCTCTACCAGAGCGGCCTCAACCTCTGCAGCTTTCCTCAGAGGAGTCCCCAACAGGGAGATCCTAGAGGCTGCCACGTGGACATCTGTTCACACTTTCACCAAGCATTACCACCTGCCTGTTTTCTCCAAATCCAGGGCAGGCTTTGCCACTGCAGTCTTACAGGGCATCCTAGCCAGCCCCTAGTCTCCTTGACTGCCTCCACTATTTCCTCAGTTTTGGGAATCAACCCAAATGTGATGACTGCAACAGTGAAACATGAACATAGTACAGTTGTGTACACTTACCATAAATGTAGATGTTAGAGTGCATTCACTGTTGCAGTCCTAGTTTCCCTCCCTCCACCCCCCCCTCTTTTCTCTCTCTCTCCTTACAATGACCTTTGTGGTATTTACTTTCTACTGGTGGGGTTCTTCCACCATATCCTGGCTCCCACTTGGGGGCTCCTGACAGGGCAAGAAAAACTGATGTAATGGTGTCAGTTGCCTTACTTTATACTACTGATGACCTGACGTCAGTCCTGAAGCGACAGCAACTGACACAAATACTAAGCCTCCGGTATTTGGGCCGGCCGAGGGCTACTCTGGCAGGGATAACCCAAATGTGATGACTGCAACAGTGAATACACTCTAACATCTATGTTTATGGTAAGTGTACACAACTGTACTTTCTTTCTACTCACTTGTTTGACTTTCTTCTAACATTTAGTTGCATTCTGAAGACCCCATCTCCGTCCCATACTGCTTTGTACTATATCCACTCTTAGTCAAAGCCCTCCCAGTACATGTATGCACATCATTAGCAAAATGCACACTTCCATTCATCTCATCAGTATCTTCTTGTATACTGCAAACAGATTAATATTCATCTCTCATGTCTACCTCTGTAATATCTTAGCCTTCATCTCATCTCAGTGTACTGCTTTACACCCGTACACAAATAAGTAATCTTCTCTTTACTGCACTTCCTAACAAAATACATTGGTCTATAAACTTCTCTTTATTATCCTAATCCCTTCACTCCCATAGTTACTTACTCGCTACACACACATATATATATATATATATATCTGCTTTCCCCCTATACCTCTGCTCTCACACAATAAATTGTTGCAGTTTTTGTAACCTTTGGGTTATCCTCTGCTTAGCTACCTGAATGTCCACCCAGTAAACAAGAACTTTAGTCACTGCAAGGTATGCGGGACTTCTGATGTTGGCCTTAGGGTGCGTGGCCCGTCAAAGTGATGTCTGCACATACCTTTCCTCAGAACTTCTCTTCCTGCTGTCTCTGCCATCAGGTATTCAAATTTAAGATAAGTACCCCACTGGGGCAGTTTTCTTTCTCTTTTTGGTCACTGCATGCCTGCTTAGGCTCATGTCATCCAGGAAGGGAAAGTGTAGGTGTGGACATTAGATTCCCCATAAGGGTTCCCACAACTTTTGTCTTTTCTGTCTTGGGCCCAACTACTACCATAAATCCTTCGCAAGTTGTCAGGCCTTCGTTTCTAAGACTCTAAGCAGCTGTCTGAATGCCCTAAACATCTACTTAGAAAACCAGCATCTTAAACATCTAACACTGATGATGGAAGGGCCATCAGGTCAGACTGTCGAGCCACCAAAAAAGGCCAAAGTTTCCAGGCTTAAACCTATTGCTGCTGCACCTCCTCCACCCGTCATTCCCTCTGTGGCCAACGTTTGCCTGGAGGAACACACAGAACCAGCTGTGTTTAGTATAGTGGGTACTGTTTGGGAGGCAGCAGAAACTAGGCCTGAAAGTGCATCCATGGAAGTTTTGCAGATGTCGGGCTCTGACAACTTGGGAACCTCAGCTTGCAACGGATGTCCACACCGCTCCTTTTACTGCTTTAGAACAGTCTGAACCTAGGCCCTCCTCCTTCCAGGCCTACTTCTTCCTTAAAAAGGAAAGAAAAGACTAAACATGTCTCTCCTTCAGAAAGCCTGCCTGATTGGTAAGCTTTTTCTCAAAGCTTTATTGAATGCCTTCATGGCCCTTAGGCCTTCTCTGTGTGCTTCCCCTCCGGCTGCCCCTGCAGTTATCAGTCCTAGGCCTCAAACTGAAGACCCTCATTCTCTTGATGCTGAGAACTCTTCAAATCCCTCTTCAAAGGACTCCCTTTCTTATGCTTTTCAAATGCCTTCCCCTGTTGGGTATGCTTTCCCTGAGGAGGACTCTGCTGAGGCAGACTCCCCACGAGAGGACCTCACCTTTGGTGAAACTCTCTAAAATGAGAGAGATTTTTAAATGAGATTCTACTAACATGTCCAAGGTTCAAAAGAGGTATTAAAAACTCTTAAAATGGACACCCCTTCACCTTCTGCCATTCCTCCAGTCTTACCAGCCTTTTTGTCTCCCTTAAATGCAGCCTCTCAAACCCCCGATTCCCAGCCACCAGCCTGTAGGAAGCTTGACAGGTTCTATAAGGTCCCAGAAGGGGCCAAATTTCAGATTAAATGCCTTGTTGCAGACCCTGGCACTGTTTTTGTCTCTACAGACAAGCCTTCCAGATTGCTTCCCTCCACCTCTGTCCTTCCCACTGATAAGGGCAGTAAGACCATGGAATGTGTTGGTAAAAATATACACTTCTGCCACTTTGGCTTTTAAGGGTGTTCAACTACCAGACGCACATGTCTAAGTATACCCTGGCCATTGTGACCCAGGTTTCTAAACTTCTGGATAATCTCCCAGACTCTCCTTCTAAGGCCCAAATATCTAGCCTCATCTCCTTGTCCTCTCAAGTGACAAGACCAGATGCAGCTGTGATGCTGCAGAGGCCTCAGCCAGATCTGCAGGTTCTGCCTCCGTGCTCAGAAGGCATTATTGGCTGAGACTCCAACCCGTACCTGATGATATCAGGGCTAAATTTCTGGATCCACCTCTGGACAATTCTGCCCTTTTTAGGGCTGAATTGGCAGAGCTTTTCAAAACCCCTCAGCAAAAGAGAAAGGAATTGCAAGAAACATTTGTGTCTCCAGTCCCAAAATTCCATAGGAATTATTCCACCAAGACACAATCAAGAAACTTTCTGCTCCTACCCGTCATTCTAGGAGCAAAAAGTGCTCCAGCAAGCAACAGCCTCCTTCCAGGCCTGCATAGACTCCAGTTGAGAAACCACCATTTCAAGACAGGGCGCAGGTACTCAGACTACCTGCTTTCCCCTTCACCCCCTCTGGATTTCATTCCACTATCCCAGAGACACTCACTGTCTTCCCATCTGGCAAAGCATTAACTTAGACAAGTGTGTCTTGTCTGTTATAGGAAAGGGTTATTTCATGATTTGGATCATTTCTCCCTCCTCAATAGGCATCCCACAGCCACAGAAGGACCAGCTCCCCCTTTTCCTGACAGTCTTAGACAGCCTCCTCTCTCAAGGGACTAACCACCCTGTCCCTCTAGCAGAAAAGGGAAAGGGTTTTTACTCCAGATTTTTCCTAGTCCCAAAGAAAGATGGCCCATGGAGACCCAACCTGGACCTCTCCCACCTCAACCTTTTTCTACAAGTACCACGTTTTATCATGTTTACTCTCCAGGCTTTTTTTCCCTCTCCCTGCTAATGCCTCAGGTATTTCTGGCCACTTTGGACACCAAAGATGCATATCTATATATCCCCATAAGGCTTAACCAAAGGAAGTATTTACTTTTCTCTGGGAGTTCCTCACAGTTTCAGATGTTCTTCGTGTTTCACTGTTGCAGTCATCACACTTGGGTTATCTGCATGCAGGTAGCCCTCAGTCGGCCCGAATACCAGAGTCTTGGGATTTCTGCATCGGATACTGTCGCCTCTTCCATGACGTCATGTCAGGGGTTTAAAACATGCAGTCTATGCCATTACATCAGCTTTTCTTGTCGCGTGGGAGCCCAAAGCAGAAGCAGTTTGCAAGTGCCGGTCGGCCGCTACCTGAAATTTTCATTTTTCAGGTTTCAAACCTGAAGTCTTCTAAAGCTAAGTACCTCGTTGGGGTTTTTTTTCTTGCTCTAATCGATGTCAGAAAAAGTTAACTATGGTCTTACCAGTGGAAAGCAAATACCACACAGAGATTTTCATTTTAGTGCGTCACTTGCTTAGGCCCAGACCACGACTTCCCTTGCTGTTGATTTTGTGCTTTAACACCAGAACTACAAGTTGTCGGGCCCTTATTGTAGCTAGATATTTTCGCTTACAGTCCTCTAATTCCAATATGGCTTTGGTAAGCCATCCAACAGCAGATCTTCCTATAAAACGTAAGGATAAAGACAGACAGAGACAAACTGCACAGGTCAAAGCCTACCGATGACTCTTCCGGTAAGCTAGTAGCCAGTTCTCCAGTCCTAAGTGAGGTGCTTTCGCAGCCCCTGTTGCCCGCTTCTGTGGATTCGCAGGCCGCTACTGAGACCCTTTCAGAGTCCGGTATGCTGCAAAACTCTTCAACTAAGGATCCTGCAGTTGTGTCTCCCTTGGATGGGTCCAGAGCTGCTGAGCAGGCACAAGCTTCCGAAGAAGTGCTTTGCACTACCAATTCTTGACACAAACCGACTTATTTCGTGTCTACTGTTCTTTCAAAAACGGCCAAGTTTCTAAGGCCCAGGGTACAAACCACATCCAAGAAACCAATGACCCACTCTCAGGCACCTGTTTCCTTGCCTCAGTCTCAAATTCTTAAAATGGTGGAAGACCATGCTTATCAGGGGAAATCAAGGTACCCCTTCCATAAGAAAAAGTATACACCTCTTGTATTCTTGCTATCAGAGCAGTAAATTGCCAATCCCATGTGCTAAAATTTCAGCAACATACCATGGAACTCCTCAAACAAAATGTCTTCCTTTCCTGCTTGTGCAGGATCTAGAGAGTTGCAAGAGCTAATGCATTCTGCAAGTCAAGTAACTAAGCACAACTTCCATTGTGATTTTGATGCCCTATAAGTTTCCTGCAGGGCAGCAGTCACCAGTTCTGTCCTTAGAAGGCATGCATGGCTTAAGGTACAGCCCTTGCCAGACCATGTTAAATCTAAATTATTGGATGCACCCTTGCACAAAGAAAACTTATTTGGCACTAAGGCAGAGGAGGTCTTCAAAAAAATGAAAGAAAAAGCTAAATCTATGCAGACAGTTAAGGATTTCTTACAGGTCCAGCCACCCAGGTTCAGTAGGCATTGCCCCTCCAAGCACTGGTCCTTTCCTATTCCCACTAAGTCAGTTCAGCCCAGACCCCATGGAAGCAGACCACCCAGACAGCAGCCACTGGGAATGCAGAGATCAAAACAGTGGAATTCCTCTACTTCAATAACAGGGAGTTCTAAGCCACCCCCTCATGGTAAGAACTCTGAATGACTCACCTCCACCACCCCCTCCCTCTACCCACCTTCACTTACCCCTAGGAGGAAAACTCTCGTTTCACGCAAACACCTGGGCCACCATTACCAGTGACCGCTGGGTCCTCAACATAGTGTCCCAGGAATACAAATTTTTCTTTCCACACTCTTCTAAGCCCAGAAGGGTTCCCAGATCTACCTCCAAACCAGTGGGCAGAGACACAAAAGCAAGTCCTTTCCCTGCTTTTTTTGAGGGCAGTAGAGCACGTTCCTGCAGAACAGAATCCAAGGTTTCTACTCCAGACTTTTTTTGATATGCAGAAAAGAAGACACCTGGCGCCCCATCCTCTATCTTTCCATTCTAAACTCCTTCCTGGTGATACCAAAATTCAAAATGCTCATCCTCCAGCAACTGCTACGCATGCTGTCCAAGGATGCTTGGCTAGCCACCCTAGACCTAAAAGGTCTGCCTTCATATTCCTATCAGGGAATCATGCAGGAAATACCTACGTTTCAGGGCAGGATCTCTGCACTTCCTTTTTGCATATCTACTGTTTTCACAAAATGTCTGGCTCCGGCTATTGCCTTTTGCAGTCAAAGGAATATACAAATTTACCCATATTTTTAACGACTGCCTAATTCAGGCAGACAGGAAAAGCTGTTCAAGCACCTGGCCTTTGTAAAGTCCCTAATGACTTCCCTAGGGTACACTACCAGCGAAAAGAAATCCAAACTAGTAACCACCCAAAGGATTATATTTTTGGGAGCAAGCCTGGACACAGCATCCCAGATGGCATTCCTTACACTAGAAAAGCAAACTTACCTGACAGCCTACTTATCTCAACTAGCCATCAGACCCGTTATCTGCAAGGAAAATTCTGCAAGCTCTGGGTTTCATGGCATCTTGCATTCTACTCATTCCATATGCCAGACTGCATATGAGGAAACTTCAGTGGTACCTAAAAAGCCTTTGGTGTCAACACTCTCAAGACCTGGTAACTCTTATACCCATTATACCTTGCCTCAGGAAAAATGTTCTTTGGTGGGCAACAGTATGCTCCCACAACGAGGGGACTAGCTTTCTCACCACCCCCACTGCCCAGACCCTCACCACAGACTCCGACTATGCCTGGGGTGCACACCTGGATGGCAGGTGCATACAGGGCAATGGAGCCCACAGCAAATCCATCTGCACATCAGCCAAAAAGAGATATTAGCTGTCCAGCACGCATTGACAGCTTTCAGGCACCTTTTCTCCCCAGGGGCTCTCCTGATCAAAACAGACAACACCACTGTGATGTGGTATATCAACAAGCAGGGAGGGACTCACTCCTACCCTCTATGCAGGCTGGACATGACCCTTGCACACAGCCTCTGCCATGCAACTAAACCCATTAGCACAATTCCTGCAAGGTTCTCAGAACTTTCTGGCAGATCACTTAAGCAGAAATCTTCTGGACCCACATGAGTGGCAGCTAGACAAAAGAACCCTCACCCTAATAACTCAGAAACAGGGCACCCCGAAGGTCAACCTCTTTGCCTCCTGCACCAACCATCAGTTCAGCAAGTCTTGCACCAGGGAGCATCACTGCATGGCTTGGAAAGTGGATGCCCTGTCCTTCCCCTGGGTCAATCTTATCGGTCTATGCCTCTCCTCCACTACCTCTCATTACTAGAGTACTGCTCAAAATAAGGGAGGTAAAGCAGGGACAGTTTTTATTGCTCCAGACTGGCCTCACCAGCACTGGTACCCACTGCTCCACAGACCGTCCCCACTGCCACCATGGCATCTCGCTCAGGCCCCAACCCTCCTGACCTAGAGGGAAGGAGAATTCATGCATCCCCAATTGCAGACCTTCAGTTTGGCAGCTTGGCCTATTCCCTAACCACTGATCAGTCTGCCAACCTCAGTAAACAGGTTCTAGATGTTATTCACAAGGCCAGACACCCTAGCACTAAAAAGTCTTATGCTGACAAATTGAAAAGGTTCTGCACCAGGATTCAGGATAAGGGAGCCGATACGGCACAGCCCTCCCTCTCATCCTGGATTACCTTGCTGACCTGCTACACAGTGGTCTCTCTTTTTTCCTCTCTTAAAATTCATTTTTCTGCTATCCTTGCTCATTTCCCCACTGAGCAGCCTTTTTTCTCACACCCTCTGATCAAACCGTTCCTAAGAGGGGCTAGCAACTTGAGGCCACCCAGAAGAGCACCTACCCCAGCTTGGGACCTTAACTTTGTGTTGGAAAAGCTCACCCTGCCCCCGTTTGAACCAGCATCTTCAGCTGAGTTAAAATTTATCTCTTGGAAGACTGCTTTTCTAATGGCCATCACTTCAACCAGAAGGGTCTCCGAGCTACAAGCACTCATGGCTGTGGAGCCCTTCATCATCTTCCATGCTGACAGGGTTTCCCTCAGAACTAACCCATCTTTCATGCCCAAAGTGGTGTCCAGTGTGGCTCTCAACCAATCCATTCATTTGTCCATCGTTTTCCCTAACCAACAGAACAAGAGGGAAAGGATCCTGCATTCTCTAGATGTGCACACACAGCTCAGATTCTATCTAGACAGGACTAAATCATTCAGAAAGTCTGATCAATTGCTGGGTTAGCTTTGCTGCAGGGGCAGAAGGCAAAGCCATCTCCAAACAATTTCTAAATGGATAGCACACTGCATCCATTTCTGTTACAAGCAACACAGAAAGCCTCCTCCTAAGGGGGCCAGGACTCACTCCACCAGAGCAGCCTCCACCTCTGCAGCTTTCCTCAGAGGAGTCCCCACCAGGAACATCCTGGAGGCTGCCACCTGGACACCTGTTCACACTTTCACCAAACATTACCACCTGCCTGTTTTCTCCAAATCCAGGGCAGGCTTTGCCACTGCAGTCTTGCAGGGCATCCTAGCCAGCCCCTAGTCTCCTTGACTGCCTCCACCCTTTTCCTCAGCTTTGGTAATCAACCCAAATGTGATGACTGCAACAGTGAATACACTTGAACGTTTACATTTATGGTAAGTGTACACAACTGTACTTTTTTTAAAAAAGGCTGCATAGCTATCTCCTGGGCCAGGCTATCCATCTACTGCATGTTCTTTCTGCCTCAACCAGATTTGGGGGTGGGTGTTAATTTTGCATTCTACCTGGAAAAGAATAAAGCAGTATGTGAAATGTCAAGCCTTTATTGCCTTTGACAAGGGCAGGGAGGGAAAGTTGGTCAACAGTGTTAAGAATGAATAGCTTTTTGCACTGTTTTCTTCTACACTTATGATAGGCCTATCCCTGGTGCAATGAGAATTCATTGTTTCAGGCTGCAGCTTCTACCACATTTTTCCTAAGAGGAGTTGCTGCACAGGCCATATTGGAAGCAGCTATCTGATTACCAGTTTACACTTTTGCTTTACATTAGAATTCCTAGTGTTTTCAAGGTCTGTGCAGGTTTTGCCATGGCCATACTGCAGAGTCTTGTGTCCCTTCCTCCTCCAACAGGCTAGCCACCCTCTGGTCTGCAAGCTGTGGGAATTATCCCAGGAGTCAGTATTGCAACAGTGAATTGCAAAGAACATAGTACAGTTAGGAAATTTCCATAATTGTAGATGTTTGAGTTTATTCGCTGTTGCAATACCAGAAATGAATGTAGTCTAACATCTACTGTTATGGTAAGGTCTAACACATTTGTTCATCTTTTCTCCCCTTTACCAGATTACATCATTAGCTTTGCTAGTCATCACACTCCATCAAAAGCAAACGTTGAGGAAGGAGTTATCGAGATATCCAAGACGTCTTACCAGATTAGAAATACATAGGCGTTTCTTGAGATTAATTTTGATACCAATGGTAAATAACATTGAGCCTATACTTTTTCACAGTTGTGCAAATGCCAACATCCTTGAGGAAACCTTTTGAATTGTCACAGTACAGGCTGTCTTTCCTTATCTGTCAGTTGGAGGTGGACATTCTACAAGTACATTCAGTGATAACGTCCTCCACATAAACATTGCAGAGGAGTCCAGAAAGTATCTGTACTTCAAGTCAAAGCCACTTGTCCTTTGTTCAAAAGACACTTACCTGTCCATGTCACCTCTGTTCCCAGGTATTAATCACATGTGGTGAGGTGCTACTACAGACCTGGCAGGAGAATGTTTGATGCCTCATGAGTGGCCCCTGAATCTTTCAGTGACAATTCTTTTTCAGGTTTGGGGCAGGCTACTGTGTGATCTCTGTGCTTCTCCAAAAGTGTTACATGACTCAGTTTTTTCTTCTTGATCCTCTGTTGGGAGAGGGTGTTAAGCCCATCTGTGTCCTGGTTCTATGTTGCTGTTTGGACTCTCTCCAGTGCTTTTTCTTCAATTACTCTGATTAGATGTCTGGATAAACCTTGTAGACCTCTCCAAAGTAGGGTTACCACCTATCCCACTTTGCGAGGGACAGTCCCTCTTTGGGCAGTTGTGTCCTGCAAAAAAATTGTAAAAATGGCAATTGTCCTGAGATTTTAGGGCATAATTATGTCATATATTTTATGCAATAGTTGCATAAAATAGATGTTCTTAGTGTTTCACCGACAACCTGATGTCATGGAAGAAGTGACAGCATCAGATGCAGAAATCCCAAGACTCTGGTATTCAGCTGGCTGAGGGCTACCTGCAGGCAGATAACCCAAATGTGATGACTGCAACAGTGAATACACTCAAACATCTACATTTATGGTTAAGTGTACACAACTGTACTTTTTTCAGTATCTGAAACACCTAAATGTTATAAGAAACAGAATAAGCAACTAAAATGCTATAAGAATATGCTTTTATTTAGGAAAAAAGTGAAGATGTTCATCGTGTTATGCTGCTGCAGTCATCACACTTGGGTTATCCTGCCATCAGGCGGTCCCGCAGTCTGCCTGAATTCCAAAGCCTTGGTCCGGCGTCGGTTGTCGTCGCTTCTTCTCTGATGTCAGTGCGGCAGGAGTATAAAAGAGCCAGCTGACGCCATTTTCTTCAGTCTTTCTTGCCACGTGGTGCCCGAAGCAGAAGCAGTTCGCAAGTGCCGGTCGGCCAGCTCCTGAGATTTAAACGCACTATTAAGCGTCGGGCTGTTACCGCCCAACATTATTTTGGCAGAAAATTCAACTACATTATGTCGTCGGTACCTCCAACAACCGCTATGTTTAAAAAATGCAAGGACAAAGACCGGCAGCCTAGACCTAGACCAGATACTGAGGTCTCGGTTAGGCCTGCTGCCGGATCTTCGGTACTCAGTGAGGCGCCTACGCAGCCCCTGACTACCACAGATTTAGAAAATACGGCTACCTCTCAGTCAGAATCTACTGGGCCACTGGAGCCGGTTCCTCCTCTTACTCGCGGACATCCGGAGACTATGGACAGGCTTTCGGTTTCAGAAGGCATCTTTAAACCGACGACTCTCTCCGTTAAGTCTTACGCTAAGCTTCCAAAGGTTAAGAAACCGGATCCACAGACTCCCACACAGGCCCCTATGCCTAAAAAACTGATGCTCAAAATGGCAGAGGACCTGATTACCCTTATCAGAGGTTCCCAGCCCCCTCCTGACAAAAGGCCTAGACTGGAGGAAGATTTACCTCCTCCTGACCAGGAATCCATTTCTTCAGCAGACTCTGAGGAACAGGATTACTCCTTCCCTCTCTATGAAGACTCAGATGCTGAGGAGTCTATTCTCTCTGTTTCCCCCCCCCCGAAGACTTCTCTTTTGGGGAAACCCTGCACACCATGAGAGAGCATTTCCACTGGGAAGGACAAGATTACTCTGACTCCAAGAAAAGACTCCGTGAGTTTCTTCTTCTACCTCAGCATAGACCCCTAGCCATTCCTCTTGTTTTAGACATTCTGGATGATGTCTACACTGAATCCAGTCTAAATCCAGATTCCTTACCTCCAGCACCACCTAAACCAGACCGATACTACCGAGTCCCTGACTCTCAAGTTTTTATATAAAAGCCCTGCTGCAGACCCAGAAACCATTTCCCAGGGTCCCAAAGGGGTTAAGGCCTCTACTGCTAAGAATCCACTACCTGCGGAAAGAGATTTTCCAGGGCATTAGAAAGATGGGGGAAAAAAGTGTCTACCTCTGTCACTTTGGCCATGAGGGCATTAAACTGCCAATTCCACATGATTAAATACCAGCAGCACTTGCTTTTACTCAGTTAAAACAGAAAATGATTCCTCAAACAGATCAATTAGATTTCAAAGGGATGCAAGATTTGTTGCATGCTGCAGAACAAGTGGGAAAACATACATTGCAGTGTGGTTTTGATTCTTTGGAGGCCTCATGTAGAGCAGCAGTCACAGGGTCTGTAATACGTAGACATGCTTGGCTAAAAGAGCAGACCTTACCAGACATGTCAAAGCAAAGTTACTGGATGCTGCTCTGCAAAAGGATGCGTTATTTGGTGTCAAAGCAGAGGAAGTTTTAAAGAAGATGGAAGAAAAGGCAAAATCAATGCAAACAGTTAAAGATTTCTTAAAGATGCAACCTCCTCGTTTCAACAGAAACTGGCCATCAAAAAACTGGTCATTTCCTGCTTCAGACAGACCCCAAAGGGGCAGGTACAGACGCCCTAGGTGCAGAGGCCCAGCCACAAGGTACCTTCAGGCCTAGACAATGGCAAACAACAAATCAAAGAGGGGAGACGACAGATCTCAACCCTTCAGAAAACAAACTCAATGACTTTCCTCTTCGCCTGCCAAGCAAAATTGCCCAGGCAGCACATCTAGGAGGAAAATTGGCTCTTTTCCCACAAAATTGGCACATCATAACAAAGGACAAATGGGTTCTGGATATTATTACCCGAGGTTACAGATTTCATTTTCACACTTTACCACAAATGAGAGGCATGCCAAATCTGCCAACAAATCAATGGGCAGAGGCACAAAAACAAATTTCAGCTCTCATGAACAGACAAGCAATTCAAAAGGTACCTGCAAAGGAGCAAGGTCAAGGATTTTACTCAAGATGGTTTCTAGTTCCAAGAAAGGACAAAGCCTGGAGACTCATCCTTAGACCTGTCAATTCTAAACACGTACCTGGACATTCCCAAATTCAAAATGCTCACACTACAGCAGCTTCTTCCCATGCTGGGCAAGGAGTCTTGGCTGGTAACGTTGGACCTCCAAGAGGCATACCTGCATGTCCCTATCAGACAAGATTGCAGAAGATACCTCAGATTTTTGGCAGGCACAACGCATTATCAGTTCTCTGCATTGCCCTTTGGCTTATCTACTGCGCCCAGAGTTTTCACGAAATGCCTGGCATCAATAATTGCATACTGCAGACAGCGAGGAATACAAATTTATCCATATCTGGACGACTGCCTGATCCAAGCGGACAGCAAAGACATCCTACTACAGCATCTGGCATTTGTAACAAAGTTGCTAAGTTGCCTAGGGTACACAGTAAACAAAAAGAAGTCAAAACTAATACCCTCACAAGAAATAATTTTCCTGGGTGCCAGCTTGAATACAGCGGCCCAGATGGCTTACCTCACGCCAGACAAGCAAAAACAACTGGCTCAGTACTTCAAAAGGATGGCAACTTCTACCCAGCTCACTGCAAGGAAATTCCTGCAGGCATTGGGGTGCATGGCATCCTGCATTCAACTAATTGCATATGCAAGACTGCATATGAGAAAACTACAATGGTACCTAAAAAGTTTATGGTCCCAACACAGACACAGCCTCGAAGCAAGTATAACTCTTATTCCCTGCCTTCAAAAAAAGTTTCTGTGGTGGGCTCAAGCAAACAAGGGCCTTCCTTTTGTCTCACCTCCAGCAAACCAAACCTTGACAACAGATTCATCAGACTATGCCTGGGGTGCACACATGGCAGGACAATGCATACAGGGCAAATGGTCTGCAAAACAAAGGCAACTACACATCAATCAAAAGGAGATGCTAGCTGTAAAAAATGCACTAATAGCCTTTAAGGACCTCTTGCAACCAGGACAACTTCTAATAAGGATGGACAACACCACAGTTATGTGGTACATAAACAGGGAACGCACTCCTACCCACTATGCAGACAGGCAATGGGCTTGTGGAACACAGCATTAACTTACCAAGTACAACTGCAAGCACAATTCCTGCCAGGAAAAGAAAACATTCTGGCAGACAAATTAAGCAGACATTTGACAGACCCTCACGAGTGGAGACTACACCCACAAGTATTCTCAATGATAACTCAAAGGTGGGGACCACCAGACATAGATCTGTTTGCCTCAACCAACAATTGCCAGCTACAAAAATTTTGCACAAGGATTTATCCCCTGGCCTGGAAAGTGGATGCCCTATCATTCAGTTGGACAGCATTGTCAGTCTACGCCTTCCCACCTCTGCCTCTACTGACCCAGGTATTACTGAAAGTCAGATCAGAGAGACCACAGATGATTCTCATTGCTCCGGACTGGCCACGTCAGCACTGGTACCCACTACTACGAAACTTGACTTGCAGCCCTCCATGGATCTTACCTCAATTCCCTCTGCTGTTAACCCAACAAAACTCTCAGATCCTTCACAGTCAACTAAGGACCTTAAATCTAGCTGCATGGAAAATACCTTAAATTATCAAACAACACTTCTCTCAAAGGACATCCAAAATGTCATTTTGGAGGCCAGGAGGCCCAGCACCAGAAAAACTTACTCAGACAAATGGAAAAGATTTTGTGTATGGAGCCAGGCCAGACGCCTAAATCCTGGCATCCCAAATATCCCGCACATACTTCAATATCTAACTGAGATGCTTCACAAAGGCCTTTCTTTCTCATCCATAAAGATCCATGCTTCAGCCATTTCAGCTCAATATGATACGGTTCCTCCCATTTTCTCTCATCCTTTGCTAAGGCGGTTTCTCAGAGGGGCAAAAAATATAAGCCCCCCCCAGAAAACCACCACCTCCAACTTGGGATCTAAATTTTGTTCTGGAAAAATTAACACTTCCTCCTTTCGAACCAGCCTTTTCAGCAGAGCTTCAGTACTTGTCATGGAAGACAGCCCTGCTGCTAGCTATCACCTCAGCATGCAGAGTCTCAGAACTGCAGGCACTTATGGCAGTGGAACCTTTCATAATTTTCCATCAGGACAGAGTATCTTTACGCACCAACCCTTCCTTCATGCCAAAGGTATCCAGTGTGGCTCTCAATCAGACCATACACTTGCCTACCTTTTTTCCAAACCCACAGAATAAAGGAGAAAGACTCCTTCACTCTTTGGACATTCACAGACAGTTACGTTACTATTTGGACTAAGACAAAGGTCTTCCGAAAATCTGACTAACTCCTTGTATCCTATGCACCAGGCTCAGAAGGAAAGGCTATTTCAAAACAGACCATCTCCAAATGGATAGCAGATTGCATCCGCTTTTGCTACTTACACCACGGGAAAGCAGTGCCTGCTAGTATTGGGTCTCACTCTACCAGGGCTACAGCAACCTCAGCAGCCTTCCTCCGAGGAGTCCCAACAAAGGACATTCTGGAGGCAGCTACCTGGAGTTCAGTGCACACCTTCAAGCATTACCACCTTCCTCTATACTGAAAAAACAGAGCTGGGTTTGCCACTGCAGTTCTGCAGGGCATCTTAGCTGCACCTAACCCAGTTTAGCTCCTACCACCCAACCATAGCTTTGGGACTCTACCCAAGTGTGATGACTGCAGCAGCATAGCACGATGAACATAGTACAGTTTTGTACCTACCATAAATGTAGATGTTAGAGTGGTTATGCTGCTGCAGTCCAGGTTACCCTCCCTCCATCCCTCTATCTAACAAGGCTTTTCTTATGCCTCCATGTACTTCAACCTTTGGGATGCATGTCTATATGGTGTATTTGCTTACAACTAGTACCATTGTTTTGCACTAAGGTATGTTTTGCAAACTTCTTATTTTGCCTTCTTAGTTTGGGGCACCTGACATCTGGGGCAAGAAAAACTGAAGAAAATGGTGTCGGCTGCCTCTTTTATACCCCTGCCGCACTGACGTCAGGGAAGAAGCGACGACAACTAACGCCAGAACAAGGCTTTGAAATTCAGGCCGACTGCGGGGACCGCCTGACGGCAGGATAACCCAAGTGTGATGACTGCAGCAGCATAACCACTCGACATCTACATTTATGGTAGGTACAAAACTGTACTTTCTGTCCTTTGTACTGGCTGTGGGTATGTTTTTGCCTGCAAAACCTGGCATTTGTACCAAAAATGTCCCACTTTAGCCATTTGAAAAGGTGGCAGCCCTACTCCAAAGCCCTGGAGTCATTCTCCTAGCCTCATACTCTATTATGCTGAAGAAGACACTTCATCATTGACATTTCATGATGCTACTTTCCCACCTAAATCTCCATTCCTTCGAACAGATAGCATGACTCTGTCAGTTTCTTTAATTGCCAGAAGTTCAGCATTCTCTGAAAATGTAATTGCTGTCTTTTCTTAACCTTCAGCTTTCAGTACTTGCCAAGAGAAATAGAATTGTTTGGTTATTTGGTATCCAACAAAGAGCATAGAACCTTCCTCTGATATCCCTTAGGTTCTGTCCTCTTTGACGTCCTTGACTCTGCTCAGCTGTCCCTTCTCTTATGTTAAGGTTCATTTGGCAGCTATTTCCCACTTTCATAAAGGCATGGACGATTCTTGTCTCACTTAAAATTATATTAAGCCTTCTTACAAGGCACATTTTGTTTTAGATCCCTTGTTCTGTTTCTTTTCCCCACTTGGTATGTTTTTCTTGTCAGAAAAAAAAATTGCTGATGTTTACCCACAAATCACTGTTGCAGTGTCCTAAGCTGTATGGCTCCTAGCCTGCTGTGGCTGGCCAGCTTATAAATGCCAAGGGCACCTTCCTCTCTCTTTTTGTGTCAGAAGCTCACACAGAGCTCCATTAAAAAAAGGTAAGTTTCAGGGCGTTTTTGCTGCTGAAGAGAATGCACTTTCAGTAGATCCTGTGAAAGTGTCTCACTAACTTAGAGCTGGGCAGATGTGTTCCCACTGGGAAAAGTCTTCCACTGACTTTTATTTTGTGAGAAAGCGTGTGATTTTCTGTGTAATTAACTGTTTATCTAGGAAATTGTTTCCACTGCCCTAGCATTTTTAATGGAGTTATGTAAATGCTTGTCTGAACTTGAGGAAAGGTTTTACTTGGAAAAATTCTACTTGGGTTGTAAACTTGTGTATTGAAGCAGGCTACTTTGCTTGCTGGGGAAGGGTGGTGTCAGTGGTTTACTTACCATAGACCCACTTATCCTGTACCTTACAGTCTACTGACTTGTCCAGGCTCCATTTCCCCCCACCTCTGGTGTCTCTTCCTCTGCTTACCAGCCGTTCAACCTCTGTTCCCATGGTAGTACTTCCTCTACATGTAATAAGAAAAGGTTTCTAAGGAGTCTTGGTGGTAGGCTGGTTCCTATTCTACCTCAGCCGCAAGTAGGCGATATTGCTGTGGCCACAAATTCCCATTTTTCCTCAGTCCTTGGTGTAACATTTTCAGCCAGAAAAGACTAAGGTGACAGCCATGTCCCCTGGCTATCAGGATACCCTTGACTGGCAAGGGAGAGACTTTGTTGGTGCCATGGAAGGGGTAGGTGAAGGGTCTTCTCTTAGCCAAGAGGGAGAGGTGGAAGCTGGGATCAGTATGCCCAGTCAGTATGAGTCTGTTTTCAAGAAGTGTGTTATTTAGTGGGAAAAGTCTCTCTTGTTTCTATTTATATGGACAGAACAGACTTACTGGGCTGTGTCAGGGAATTTGTTCTTTGTTCTCTCATTCTTCAGTCAAGAAAAAGAAGTTTCTTCCCTTTTTGACTGGGAATTTCAGTCAGAAGAGCAAGGGGATGATTGTACTTTATGAAATTCTTCTCCGTCAGAGTTCTCTGATTCTGAATAAAGTATTTCATCAGATGTCCCTGCTGAACTTTTTTTTTTTCTGGCACTTTGTCTAAGGTGACTGCCTCGGCCCCCACACACAGGACTAGATTTAAGTTCCTGTGGCACAAAAATGTATTACAGACTGTTTCAGTTAGGGATGCCTCCCTAAAAGAATGTTCCCCCCACCCCGACCCCCTGCTTCTGTCTTAACTTATGGTCATCTTTTTGTACTCAGGAAGTATGACAAGATGTAATGTGATCCTATCTCGCCTACATTCATTACTGACGGGTTCGGAGCCGAGAGTCGGCTCCGACTCGGCCACTATAACTAGCACGAAGTTTCTCCTTGGCTGGGCTAACCCTGTATCCCAGGATGCATCACGCCCAAACCCCCAGATCTCGTTTGCCGCTCCTAGAGTAACGACGTGGTCTCGACTTGCCCTCTCCTTTGTTTTTTGAACTATAGCTTCGAGTTGTTATACCAGAAAAGCTATTCTAATAGCTACGTTGTCTGTTTTATCCATTGTTGTGACTGATTGTGTTTGTTATGGTAATCCTTCTGTTTGACGGGCTAGGCCCGTTTTAGTTAGAGGGCCTTTGGCCCTATCTTGTGTTGTTACTGTTCGGGTGTTTAAATTAGAGCCCTTTCCTCCCTCCCTACCTTTTGTTGCTGAGTGTGCTTGTGCTTATTGGGTAAATTTGAAACATTGTTGCTGTTTGTGGATTGTGTTCCTTATGTCGGGCAAGGAACCTAAAGAACATAAGCCATCTGGCTTTAAAAAATGTGCCAAATGTGCGTACAAGATGTCGATGACTGATGGCCACTCCATCTGAGTATATTGTCTCAGTGCCATACACTTGCAGGAGTCCTGCAGTGTGTGTCATGCTTTCTCTGCCAGGGTTTACAGGAGAGAAAAAAATAAATTTATCCTCAAGGGTTTGATTAAACCCTCCTTTGAGGAAACTTTGGCGTCCTCTTCTCCCTCTGAGAAATCCAGGTCCAAGTCTAAAATGAAGTCTCCGGCTCCAACTAGTTCATTGGAGCCTCCGGAGAAAAGGTCTAAGTCTACATCTCCTTCCTCAGCTCCACTGGTCTCGGAGCCGCAGGAAGCATGGTCCAAGGCTATGTCTCCGTCCTCAGCTCCATTGGTCTCGGAGCCGCAGGAAGTTTGTCTGTTGCGGGGTCAGCTTCTTCGACTCCATGGTCGTCGGCGCCGAATGAGGTTGCGGTGGTTCTCGAGCCTGCTTCGGCTCCAATCCTTTTGGAGCCGATTCGGAGCCATTCCCCCAGTCTTGTCTCGGTTCCGACTGAGAAGGTTTCTCGACCCCCGTCTGTCTCTTCCAAGTCCTCCAGGCTCTCGGATTCGGATGTCAATAGGGTGGTCCAGAGGCTCCTCCAGTCGCCAGTGTTGACTAAATTAATTTCGGCTCCAGCCCAGTCAGCTCCGGAGCCAGCTACTATATCGGTTCCATTTCTTCCTCCCAACAACTTCGGTGTCGTCGGAGCCGGAGTCTGCCGAATCGAGTAAAGTCCCTGGGTTGGCTCCGAAACCACCTGCGAGTCTTTCGGATCCGACATCGGCTCCAACCTTTTCCATTCCTTCTATAGGTTTCGGTACTCAGGTGTCCTCAGACGAACCCAAGGGGGATACATCGGGGCTTCAGACTGCGGCTCCGAGTCTCCCCCTTGGTGCTTTGGCTAGGGGTACCCCGACTCCGGTCATGGTCTCGGAGGCGGGTTTTTCATCCAATTCTGGTGGACCTGTCTTCGAGGCTATGAGGAGCTCGCTGGCCAAGTCCATAGTGACTTCACCTGAATCAGCAACTCTTTCCCTAGATGCTGCGACTAGAGCTTCTGGTGCCCCCCTATCTCTGGACAGCGGGGCTCCTAGGCCTGAGGATACCTCCATGTGTGGTCCCCTACTTTCTGAGGGCCCTTCAGAGTCTGTGCCTGAAGAGCCTCCCAGGAAGATGTTGTGTAAGAGGAAGCACGTAGACTCCCCAGATAGTCTATCACCTCGGACACCGACCTCGATGATGCAGAAGGGTCCCCGAAGTCATCCTCGGATGATGTCTCGTTCTCTGATATCCTGGAGATCTTGAGACAGCGGGGCGAATGGCCATCCAAAAACCCTTCTGAGGAGGAGTCTGTCTTCCTCAAGGCCTTCGGAGCCCAGCTTTCCGCCTCCTGGGTGTGTCCACCTTTTGATGAATTATTGGATCTTTGTCGAAGGGTGTGGGAACACCCTGACTCTGTGGAGCCATTTCCTAGCCACCCCAATAAATCTTTATCTGTACCTCCTGGAAAAGAATTTTTGACCAAGGGAGTACCTGTGGATGCTATGGTGGTGACCTTTACATTGCGGTCGCTGAATTATTTGTGTCATTTTATGCGGCTCCAAAGGGATCTCATAAAGGAGTTGGGAGATGCCCTGTTGGGTAACTTGCCTGAGGCTTTGGCCCAGTCTGTTAACGACCAGCTGTCTACCCTTTCTTCCATCGTCAACTCGTCCATGAGGTGCATACCTTATGCAGTCGAGGGGGCGGGAAAAGCAGCGAGTTCAGGCGTAGCCCTTAGGAGGCAAGCTTGGATGCGCTTGTGTCATTTTGTGGAGGCTTTCAAGTCTTCTTTCACGGACGCCCCATTCGACGGGTCCCCCCTTTTTGAACACAAAGTGAAAGACACCCTCACTAGATGTGAGCAGGAGGGTAAGACTTTGTCTGCCGTTGGGGCCCGTCTTTCGCTTCCCACTAGACCTTATCCCAAGGCTCAGAGGGGAGGGAAAATGTGGATGTCCTTCAAGGATGCATCTGCAGTCCTAACAAATGGGTTGTCCTGCCTCAGGCAGCCCTTCGGTCGGCCGGATTCCAAAGTCTGGGTCTGGCCTCGGCTGATGTCGCACTTCACCCGACGTCATAGCTGCTGTGAATTGGGTATAAAGGCATCAGCCGACGCCATTTTCCCCAGTCTTTCTTGCCACGCGGTGCCCGAAGCAGAAGCTGTTCGCAAGTGCCGGTCGGTCAGATCCAGAGATTACTACTACCGAAGACTTCTAAAAAGCTAATTACCCCGTTGGGGACTCTTTCTTGCCTCAGCCGATGTCAGAAAAAGTAAATAACTGTAACTTGTGGGGAAACAAATACCTCATAAGGATTTCCACTCTTACTGCCTTCCTTGCTTAGGCCCAGACCACGACGTAGCAGCTTGTCTAGCCTGTGCTTCCTTCAACCGACGGACACTTAGACGTCGGTCGGAGTTTGCAGAGGAGTTTTTCGGCTCCGCTTTTGCTTACAAAATGCCGTCGGATACTCCGACTTCACAATTAGCTAAAAAGCGTAAGGAAAAGGACTGACACTCGCGGTCCGCGGTTTCGGCCGAAACCACGGTTAAGCCAACCGCGAGTGTCTCGGTTTCGGCTGAAACCGAGTCCACGGTTCTTCCTTTGGCTGAAAGCATACCTCCTATAGCCGAGGCCTCACACAGCATGGCTGAATCTGCTACTGAAATTTCCCCTGCTGTTGCAGGTTCCCAGGATTTATCAGATACTATTCCTTTAGACATATCTACTCCTGCACGTGGAGCTGCTAGGCCCCCTGCATCTATGTCTATCAAGGCTTTTTCCAGGGCTAAAGCAGCTAAAACTTCTAAGGCCTTGCCTGCTAAAATCCCCTCACACAGGCCTACCTCTAGTTCCAAAATGCTCAGCCTGGCTGAGGATCTCATTTCCTTGATCAGGGGATCCCAACCTCACCCTGACAGGGCCTCTCAACCCCCTCCAGAGAAGAGGCCTAGAGCAGAACCCCCTGAGCCAGTTTCTACTGATTATTCCTCGGATGATTCAGAAAACTCAAATCCTCCAGAAGGCCCTTATTCTCCATATGAGGACTCTGATGCAGAAGACTCCATCCCTTCTGCCTCTCCTCCTGAGGAATTTTCTTTTGGGGAAACCCTGCATGCTATGAGAGAGCAATTTCAATGGCAGGGCCAGGATTTTTCAGATTCAAGGAAAAGGCTAAGGACCTTTTTACATTTACCACAGCACAGGCCTTTAGGCATTCCTCCAGTACTAACAGTTGTGGATGATGCATTTAATGATGCTTGTACTGCCCCTGACTCTCTACCCCCGGCCCCTGCTAAGCCCGACAGATATTACAGGGTCCCGGACACACACTTTCACTTGTATAAGGCTCCTATTGCAGATCCTGAAACTATTTCACAGGGCCCCAAAGCTGTAGCAGCTGCCTCTGCCCAAAACCCTCCCTCTGAAAGAGAATCTAGGGCATTAGAGAGATGGGGTAAAAAGTTTATACTTCTGCTACTCTTTCGGCTGGGGCCTTAAACTGTCAATCCCACATGATTCAGAATCAGGAATTTTTAGACCAGCTAAATAAAAACTGTCCTCTCCTGAACCTATAGACCGTAAGTCCCTTCAGGATTTGGTACATAACACTCAGCAGGTCAGTAATCATTCCTTAAAATGCGGCTATGATGCACTGGAGGCTTCCTTTAGATCAGCTATGACTGGTACAGTGATCAGAAGGCATGCATGGTTAAAAGAGCAATCCTTACCAGACCATGTAAAGTCAAAGCTCCTAGATGCTCCCATGGAGAAACAAAGTTTGTTTGGTTCCCCTGCACAGCAAGTGCTAAAGAAGGTGGAAGAAAAAGCAAAATCTGTCCAAACAGTCAAGGATTTCTTACAGGTCCAGCCTCCGAGGTTTAGTAGAAAATGGCCTTCGAAGAATTGGTCATTTCCAGACACTTCCAGAGCACAGAGGGGCAGAAATAGGCGCCCAAGAGGCAGAGGCCAATCCAGAGGTGCCTACAGGGGACGTCAGTGGCAGCCTAACAACCAGAGAAGTACTGCCACAGATCCAGCTACTGCCACTTCCACAGGACAGGCACAATGACTTGACTCTGATACCGCCTACCAGGGAACAACTGGAAGCACCCTTAGATGGAAAGCTAGCCTTATTTTCCGTAAACTGGCATTATATTACAGGAGACAAATGGATTTTACAGACAATAGACAAAGGCTACAGGTTTCACTTCCACACTCTACCAAAAAAGAGAGGAATGCCAAACCTACCACCAAACCAAAAAACAAACGCTCTAGAACAAATCAACCACTTACTAAGGATGAGAGCTATAGAAAAGGTACCATCTATGGAACAAGGACAAGGATTTTACTCCAGACTTTTCCTGGTACCAAGGAAAGAAAACCAATGGAGACCTATTCTCGACCTGTCCGCTCTGAACACATATCTCATTGTTCCAAAATTCAAAATGCTGACCCTACAGCAACTTCTTCCCATGCTGGGCAAGGAGTCTTGGCTGGTGACTCTAGATCTCAAGGAGGCATACCTGCACGTCCCTATACGACCAGATTGCAGAAGATACCTCAGATTTCTTGCAGGATCAGAGCATTATCAATTCTCAGCATTGCCCTTTGGCTTATCTACTGCGCCCAGAGTATTCACGAAATGCCTGGCATCAGTAATTGCTCATTGCAGGCTTCAGGGAATTCAGATTTATCCATACCTGGACGACTGCCTAATACAAGCGGACAAGACCAAATTAACAAAAGATTTGTAAAAGGTTATACAACTACTGCAAGCCCTGGGATACACAGTCAACATGAAAAAGTCAAGGCTGGTACCATCCCAAAGGATAACATTCTTGGGTGCAGAACTGGACACTTCAAATCAGATGGCATTTCTCACAGCAGAAAAGCAAAAGCAACTACCACTCTATTTCATGGCATTAACAACACAGAACCAGCTTACAGCAAGGAAAGTCCTGCAAGCCCTGGGTTACATGGCATCCTGTATAATATTGATTCCACATGCCAGACTGCATATGAGGAAGTTGCAATGGTACCTAAGGAATTTATGGTCTCAACACAAGCACAGTCTAGAAGCCCAGATTCCAATAATTCCATGCCTGAAGCAAGAATTCCTGTGGTGGGCTCAGGCCTGTCAGTTGAACAGAGGACTGCCTTTCCACAAGCCTCACCCAAGCCAGACTATCACCACGGACGCCTCAGACCTCGGTTGGGGGGCACACATGGTGGACAAGTGTATACAAGGCCTATGGACACAAGACCAGCTGAACCTACACATAAATCAAAAAGAGATGCTGGCAGTGAAACAGGCAATTCAGACATTCAGACCGTTTCTTCAACAGGGTCATTTGCTGATAAGGACGGACAACACCACAGTCATGTGGTATATCAACAAACAAGGAGGCACACACTCATATCCTCTATGCTGGATGGCAATGGACCTGTGGAATGTGGCCCTGAACCTCAACATTCAGCTCCAGGCCATATTTGTGCCAGGAAAAGAAAATATACTAGCAGACACCTTAAGCAGAACTACCACGGATGCCCACGAATGGATGCTGCATCCAGACATCTTCAAATCCATTACAAAGAAATGGGGACTACCAGAAATAGACCTGTTCGCATCCCCTCACAACCACCAATTGAGGAAATTCTGCACAAGGACATACCACCCACTTGCTTGGAAGGTGGACTCCCTCTCCTTCAGTTGGGAAAACCTGACAGCATATGCATTCCCACCTCTTCCTTTGATGCACAAAGTGCTACTGAAGATCAAAGAAGATCACCCAAAGATCATCCTGATAGCTCCAGACTGGCCGAGGCAGCATTGGTACCCGCTACTGAGGAGTATGTCTCGGACACACGCATGGCCTCTACCTCTAGTTCCTTTACTGCTAACACAGAACAACTTCAAGATCCTACATCCAAACTTGAAAACACTGCAACTAGCTGCTTGGCATATTACATAAAACAAAATAACCCAGATTTATCTCAGAGGGTTAAAGACATTATCCTGGAGGCTCGCAGGCCCTCCACAAGGAAGACTTATTCAGCCAAATGGAAAGAGATACCTCATTTGGAGTGCAGCAAAAGGAGAAAATGTATCATTAGCAAACATAGCTAACATCCTGGAATATTTAGCAGAACTTTTCCACAATGGCCTGTCTTACTCCTCCATTAAGATTCATGCATCAGCAATTTCAGCAGAATACAACATGGATCCTCCAGTCTTCTCTCATCCTCTACTCAGACAGTTCCTGAGAGGAATTAAAAATGTTAAGCCTCCAAGGAAGCCACCTTTGCCTACATGGGACCTTAACTTTGTGCTGGAAAAGTTAACACTTCCCCCTTTTGAACCAGCAGCAACAGCAGAATTACAGTTCTTATCTTGGAAAACTGCTTTCCTGCTTGCAATCACTTCAGCAAGAAGGGTTTCTGAATTACAGGCATTAATGGCAGTACAGCCCTTCCTTATCTTCCACCAGGATAGAGTGTCCTTGAGAACTAACCCTACTTTTATGCCAAAAGTGGTCTCCAGGGTATCATTGAACCAAGCAATCCACCTACCAACATTCTTCCCCAACCCACAGAACAGGGGGGAAAGACTACTACATACCTTGGATGTGCACAGGCAATTGCGCTACTATCTGGACAGAACCAAGAACAATAGAAAAACTGACCAGCTTCTGGTAGCATATGCAACAGGAATGGAAGGAAAAGCAATTTCAAAACAGACAATCTCAAAATGGATAGGAAATTGCATTAGATTTTGTTACTCTTTTCATGGAAAGACAACTCCAAAAGACATCAGACCTCACTCCACAAGGGCTACAGCCACTACTACAGCTTTCTTACGAGGAGTGGCTACCAAAGACATTTTAGAAGCTGCTACTTGGAGCTCCGTGCGTACATTTGCCAAGCATTATAATCTACCTTTATACTCCAGATCCCGAGCAGGTTTTGCAACTGCAGTTTTGCAAGGGATCTTAACTGCACCATAATCATCTTAGTGCCTCCTCCCCCAGTTTGGCTATGGTAATCTACCCATTTGTTAGGACTGCAGATGCATCCTTGAAGGACAAGTACAGTTTTGTACCTACCATAAATGTAGATGTCCGAGAGGTATGCATCTGCAGTCAGGATTACCCACCCTCCTTCCCCTCTGTGGTACTCCTAGGGTATTTGCCCATCTTGTAGCTAGCTGGGGGAATCTGTTATGGTGTATTTGTTTGTATATATATATGTATATACATGTTTATTTTTGTTTGTTCTCTACTGTTTGGAATCATTTACATTTATCCAAATTTAGCCTTCCTAGAGGGCTCCTGGCATCTGGGGCAAGAAACACTGAGGAAAATGGCGTCGGCTGATGCCTTTATACCCAATTCACAGCAGCTATGACATCGGGTGAAGTGCGACATCAGCCGAGGCCAGACCCAGACTTTGGAATCCGGCCGACCGAAGGGCTGCCTGAGGCAGGACAACCCATTTGTTAGGACTGCAGATGCATACCTCTCGGACATCTACATTTATGGTAGGTACAAAACTGTACTTTCAGAAAGTCTGAAAAGTCTTCCCCTGCCCATCAAAGTGACCCCCCCCCCTCCAGGGGCAGAGGAGGGGGGAATTTTAATGGAAGGCGTCGCCCTAGAGGCGGCGGAGGCCCCCGCAATACAGGAGACCGCGAGTCCTTTCGTGGTTCCTCCTACCAACGTCCCTGAGGGATTACCTGACTGTGCGTCTCCGGAGCCAGTCGGGGGTCATTTTTCAGAGCATCTTCAGGCCTGGGAGTCCATCACTCAGGATCGATGGGTGCTTTGTATCATTACCGGAGGTTACACCATTACCTTTTTTCGTCCGTCCGTGTGTCCCCCCCCCCCCCGCCGTCAAGAAAAATCCCGGACGTTCCACCCAGTCAGCGGGATCAGGCAGCAATAGAGGTTTCAAAGCTGCTAGAAAAAGGAGTCATCCAACCAGTCCCCGCAGACCAGATCGGATTAGGAACTTACTCAAGGTTAATTTTGGTGCCAAAAAGAACAGGGGACTTGAGACCCATTCTGGATCTCAGCCGTCTAAACCGCTTTGTAAAGAAGTCCAAGTTCCGAATGGTCACCTTGCAATCCATTTTTCCATTGCTGGAAAAAGGAATATGGATGTGCTCCCGCGATCTCAAGGATGCCTATTATCACATCCAGATAAACAAGGCCTCCAGGAATCATTTACGCTTCCGGCTGGGAGCCAGTCATTTTCAATTCCGGGCCCTGCCCTTTGGTCTCACCACAGCCCCCAGGGTGTTCACCAAGTGTCTGGCAGTGGTGACAGCTCACCTGAGATGTCTAGGATTCCAGGTGTTTCCTTATCTAGACGACTGGCTCCTCACCGCCCCCACCAGGCATCTACTTGTTCAAGCCACGAGAGCTACTGTCAAATTGGGCCATCTTCAAGGCATTTTATTCAACTGGGCAAAGTCTGTATTGCTGCCATCACAGCGTGTTGCCTTTATCAGCACAGAGCTAGACTCTGTAGAGATGAGAGCTTTTCTACCGACAGAGAGAATAAAAGTGTTACAGACCCAAGTCTTGGCTTTACTACCCCGGGGAAAAAGCCCAAGCCAGGATGGTTCTTCATTTGTTGGGATCAATGGCGGTTACCATTCTTTTAGTTCCGCTAGCCAGGTTACACATGCAAATACTTCAGTGGCTTCTTTTGGCCCAGTGGTCATATCAGGAACACCCCTTGTCCCATCTGATTCTCATCACGGAGAAATGCCGGCAGGATCTGCGTTGGTGGCTTCTCTCCAATCTGGATCAAGGGAGACCCTTGAGCCCCCCATCCCCTATTGCCACAGTAACCACGGACACCTCCCAGATAGGGTGGGGGGGCATTATCTGGGCGAGACGGTCCAAGGTACGTGGCAAGACCACAAGGTTCACTTGCATATCAATGTTCTAGAGATGAGAGCGGTGCTTTTAGTGTTGCAGGCACTTCACAGCTCTCTTCCCAGGGGAACTATTGCGATTCTTTCCGACAATATGTCGGTTGTCTGGTATCTGAACAAGCAGGGAGGAACCAAGTCCTACCCCCTTTGCAGAGAGGCCATGAGAGTGTGGAATTGGGCGATCGCTTCCCAGCGCTTTCTAGTGGCAACGCACATTCCGGGGAAGTCCAATGTGATAGCAGACAGGCTGAGCTATTCTGATGCCTCACGAGTGGTCCCCGAACGACAGAGTGGCTGCGCAGATCTTCTCCAAGTGGGGCCTTCCCTGCTGCGACCTCTTTGCCAGCCCCCTGAATGCGAAGTGCAGCAATTTTTTCACTCTGATCCCCCCACAGGGGGAGTCACCCAGGGATGCTCTAGTCCACAATTGGCCCTCCGGTCTGCTCTATGCCTTCCCGCCGGTCCCTGTTCTACCCAGATTGATTCAGAAGGCTACCTGCTTGGGAAGCAAAATGATTTTGATGCACCACACTGGCTCCATCAAGTTTGGTTCCCCTTCCTTCGGAAGTATGTAGTGGATGGTCCTTGGATTCTGGACCCAGCTCCAGACCTATTGACTCATCAGTCAGGACATCTCCATCCATCCCTACAAACACAAGCTCGCTGCCTGGCTCCTCCACTTCCGACCTTAGTCAGACAGCATATTTTTACCCCGGAAGTAGTACATATTCTGTTTTCCTCCCACAAGTTCTCTACTAGGAAAATATACTCTAGTAAATGGAAGAGATTTGCAATTTGGGCTCAGCAACGTGATCTTGACCCCCTTACAGCCCCGGTGTCGGCGATGTTAGATTTCTTAGCTACACTCTTTAGACTAGGCCCGGCTGCCTCCACTATAAAGGTTCAGTTGGCAGCAATCTCCAGTTATCATGTTGCACATGAGCCTTCTCTCATGGCTCATAAGCTGTGTAAAGCCTTTCTGAAAGGAGCCTGGTTGCTGCACCCTCCGATTTCGCAACCCGTCTTGCCTTGGGAATTAGATGTGGTGCTCAGAGCTTTGACGTCCTCTCCTTTTGAACCGGCAGCCTCCTGCGAATTGAAATTTCTGTCATGGAAGACTGCCTTCTTGGTAGCCATAACTTCAGCCAGAAGAGTATCGGAGCTTTAAGCCCTTTCTGTTAAACCTCCTTATTTAATTTTTCATAAAGACAGAGCATCTCTGCGACTTAATCCTTCTTTTCTCCCTAAGGTCTCTTCTGCTCTTTGTCTCCATCAATCTATTGAGCTTCTGGTCTTTTTCCCAAGTTTTTCCAACAAAGCGGAATACAAATTTCACCAGTTGGATGTGCATAGACAACTGAGGTTTTATTTAAGTAGGACACAACAGGAGAGGAAATCAGATCAGTTGTTTGTGTCCTTTTCGGACAATAGAATTGGCAGATCTGTAGTTAAGGGCACTATATCTAAGTGGATTAGAGACTGCATCTCATTTATTTATGCATTAGCGGGTAAGGATCTTCCCAGTTAAGGTGCATTCTACCAGGGCTATGTCAACTTCAGTGGCCTTTCATGCTAGACTGTCCATAGATGAGATATGTGCAGTGGCTACTTGGACTTCTACACATACCTTTATTTCTCATTGCAAACTGGACGTGGCCTCTAGAGGTCGGGCTTCCTTTGGTTCCACAGTGCTCAGGAGTGTTTTCCAGTGAGCCTCCCAGGATTTAGGTGCTAGGGACGCTGTCCCGTCAGTAATGAATGTAGTCGAGATAGGATCACATTACATCTTTTAGTTATGTACTTACCATAACGATAAATGTATGTGATCCATCTCGCCTACATTCTTGCGTACCCGCCCTCCTTCCCCCTACCTGTTGGACTTGGAGGAAACTTGTATTCTGAGTTCTCTGAGGATATTATTTTTTCTCTCCTCTTACATATATATGTATCCTTGTGGTATGGTGTATGTGGGAAAATCATATTGGGGCAAACAAGATCTGGGGGTTTGGGCGTGATGCATCCTGGGATACAGGGTTAGCCCAGCCAATGAGAGACTTCGTGCTAGTTATAGTGGCCGAGTCAGAGCCGAGACTCTGCTCCGAACCCGTCAGTAATGAATGTAGGCGAGATGGATCACATACATCTATCGTTATGGTAAGTACATAACTAAAAGTTATACAAGATGCTTCGAACATGCAAGTACCTGTTTTATAATCCTAAATGCGGATTCAGCATTTATTTCTCTCTTTCTGCTAAACAGATAGTCTACTAACTCCATTCACCCTGGCAAAGATGTGAAAGCAGTGGATAAAGCTGAGTAATGTATGAATGTACTGTTGTAGTACTTTAATTTTCAGAGTTTTAAACTGTCAAGCTCATATTTTAGTTTGTTGCCATCTTTTGAGAAATGCAGAATTTAATGGCTGACTGTCCTCCTTTTCAGGTAAAAGCTGTCATAGAAGCATTTAGTGAATTAATTTTTCGTGTTACTTAATATGTTTTAAAATGGTCAGTGATGCTGCTAACTCTTCGGAGCTGCTGAGTCTGGATGACATTTGAGGAGATGTAGTTTCATACTCAATCTTTTTGATAAATCTGTTAAAAAAACAAAACAAAAAAAAACAAAAATATTCTCAAAATATTATTTCTTTAATCTGTTAAACAAGTAAAAGCTTCTGCCATCCTACAATGCGTCTCAGGAACTCCTAGAACCTGTGCCTCCCAATCTCCTAGGAAAAGGTTTTTATTCAAGAATTTTTCTAGTTCCCAAAAGAGTAGGACTCTACAGGTGTGTACTGGATCTTTGTCTTGTAAAACTTTTTAATATTCCACAGAGTTCAAGATGGTACCTCATTATCTCTTCAGTCTCTCATACCTCTAAATGTCCTTCTATTCCAATGTTGCAGTATTCTACATGTGGGTTTACCCTTCTTCCTTCCAGTTCATCCGGCCATGATTCAAAAGATTTTCAGTCCCTCTAGGTGCTTTGGACGTCTGATGTGGCAGCAAGGATGTGGGCCATAAATGTGACATCTGCACGCAGCAGCCCACAGAACTTTTCAGCTGCCAGTCATACGCCAGGTGCTCCTGCTTCTCATGGACGTCGGATCAAGAAAAATTCAGTTAAGTACCCCGTTGGTGATCCTTTCAGTCCTACTGTTTTTTCATATAGTCTGTTCTTGTCATCTGTAAAGGCAAGTGTAACTGTGTCCGGCAGATTCCTTACGTAGATGCCCAAAAATCAGTGTCTGTTTTGTTTAGGTAGGGAACAGGACCACGAGAACTGCACTATTTGTCAGTCTTTTGTCCGTAAGACCTTACATCTGAACCTAGAAAACCAATGACTAAACAAATAGCATTGGGGATGGAGGCCACGTCCAACACCCCATCTGAACCACTAAAAAATATGGCCAAGACCTTGTGGCCTACTTCTTCAGCTGTGCCTCAACTGACTGTTCCTCAGTCTGTGGCTGACAGCTTAACCGAGGATTCGGCTTCTGCCAGTGTGGATAAAGTGGGTATGTCGGAGGAAGCTGAGCAATCTCGAGCGGACGGCATGCCCTTAGAGGCTTTACTGGTGTCTACCTTAGACTCCAGGGGGGAACCAGTACTTTCTGTGGGTACGTAGGATTCCACTGCCGCCATCCCTATGCTTGACCCAAGGCCTTCGCCCAGCTGTACGCCAACTAGGCCTCTTAAGAAAAAACAAAAAAACATTTATCTCCTGCTTCTGAAAGCATGCCCGATTGGCATGCCTTCAGCCAGAGTTCTAATGCCTTCATGGCCCTTAGGCCTACTACTACAGGGACCACCCCTACCACTGCTCCTCCCCTCCTAAGTCCTAGACCTCTAATTCCTGAAAGGAGAGTAGAACATTTGGAGAAGGAGGAACTCTCTGATTCCTCAGAGATTTCCCTCTTCTTCTCCTCTCAGATCTCTTCCACCCTGGGATATGGATCTTCAGAAGAAGGCCATATTGAGCCTGACTTCCCAGTGGAAGATCTAACCTTTGGGGAAGACTATCAACATGATGAATGGCCACTTTAAGTGGGAAGCCTCAGATATGACAGAAGTACAAAATAAGTTTTATGACCGTATATTTAATGAACTCCCCCAGTCCTTCTGCTATTTCCCCCATTCAGCCAGCCTTCCTGGATGCCTTTGCCTCTGCTTCCATCAACCATGACTCCCAACGTCTCCAGCCCCTCGGAGAGCAGATAGACTCTAAGTCCCTGAGACAGAGACATTTTTGATTAAATGCCCTGCGGCTGACCCAATCACTATTTCCATTTCTACTGATAGGGCTTCCAAGCTGCTCCCTACCACTACCATTCTTCCAGCTGACGACAGCAAGACAATGGGAAGGTTGGGCAAGAAAATGTACACTTCAGCCACCTTGTCCTTCAGGGCCACTAACTACCAAACTCACATGACCAGGTATTCCTTAGCACTACTGGACAAGGCCACTAAGGAATTAGCAGACATCCCATATTGTGCAGCCAAAGCCTCCTTGACCTCCCTGCTAGCTCTCACCTTTTAGGTGAATAGACACTTAAAGATGCAGCTGACTCCTCAGCCAGGTCAGCTGCCTCAGCTTCTGCATTAAGAAGATATTCCTGGCTATGCCTTCAGCCCCTCCCTGACGACTTCAGGGCCAAACTTATTGATGCTCCTTTGGATCACTCTGCTCTGATAGGTGGAAAAGTGACTGATCTCTCTAAGTCCCTGCAACAAAAAGGCAAGGAATTGCAGGACCTTAAATACTGCCCATCCCTAAGTTCCACAGGAACTACCTGGACAAGACGCAATTCATCAGAAAAACCTCTAGACCTTTGCCCCCCCCCCCCCCAGGTCCAGGAGTCCCCCTAGAAGACTGCCTCCTCCGGCTACAGCTTCTCCTTCCTCCAGCCAAAGGCTTCCCTTTCCAGATAGGGCAGGTAGTGTCTGCCTGGCAGTCTCTCTTCCTACCCTTCCTGCATCCCCTCCCCCTGTCTGCCCTTCCCTCACTGTTTCCCTGTGTGGTCTCTCATTACCTCAAACAAATGTGTTCTGTCCATCATACAAAACAATTACTTTATGACCTGGATCACACCCCCCCCAACAAGGCTGGGCATGCCTCAGCCTCCCACCAGTTAGCTAACCCTCCTAAGACAGGTACTTGCAAACCTTACTAATACAAGGCACTACAGAAAATGTGCCTACCGAATTCAAAAAAAAAAAAAAAACATTTTACTCCAGAATTTTTGTGGTACCCAAAAAAGACGGACCATGGAGAACTATCCTAAACCTCTCATCTCACCCCTTTCCTAAAGGTTCCTACCTTCAGGATGCTCACTCTTCCTACCCTCTTCCCCCTCCTCCTACCCCAAGGATTTAAGGCAACCCTAGACATAAAGGATGCCTACCTCTACATACCAGTAAAGCCCACCTTCAGGAAATATCTCAGATTTCTTGCAGGCTCATCACATTTTCAGTTTTGTGTCTTGCCCTTTGGACTTTCCATTGCTCCCAGGCTATTCACAAAATGTCTGGCTGCAGTCAACGCTTACTACAGGGCAAAGGGCATCCAAGTATTCCCCTACCTAGACTACCTTCTAATTCAGGCACCTGATCAGAAGACTCTTCGCACCCAGGCCCTTCTGCTCCTCCTGCAGTCTCTAGGTTTCTTTATAACCTTACCAAAATCTCACCTGGAGCCCTCACAGGGCATTGTCTTCCTGGGCTGCAGAATCCTGACAGACTTTATGAAAGCCTTCCTACCACCAGAGAAGGTGTTGTCCCTGTCACACCACGTACTGGAAGCCATTCAAGCTTCAGAATTTGACAGCAAGGCAATTTCTGAGACTTCTAGCTTACATGGCAGCCACCATTCCCATGTTGGCCTTAGTGAGACTGCACATGAGGAAACTACAATGGTCTCTCTGGTCAGTGTGGACTTAACACTCCCATCCCCTAGAGTTCAGGGTTCCCGTCCTTCCCTGCTTAAAGCAGGAATTGCGATGGGTGAATCGGGTGGTCAAGAACCCAGGCCTCCCTCTTCAAACACCCACACCCTCCCAGACTATGCATACAGATGTCTCATATCTGGGATGGGGAGCAACCCTAGGACTAAGAAAAGTGCAAGGTTTTTGGACAGACACAAACTAGAACACACAAACGTCGGAGAAATGAGAGCAATCTTGCTTTACAGGCCTTCCTACTCCATCTAGAGAAAAGCCCTCCTCAAGATATTCACTGACACCACCACAGTCCTTTGGTATCTCAGCAAACAGGGAGGGACAAAATTTTACCTCCTGTGCAGAGTAGGTCTGCAGGTGTGGGGTATGGCCACCTCACAGGGAATTACCCTACAGGCAGCCTACATAACCTCCCTGCACAACTCCCAGGCAAATCACCAAAGCAGGACCATCTCAAACAACCACATATGGATGCTTCAAAGAGGTGTTTTCCTGAATCTGGTCCACAGGTTGGGTACATCTCAAATAGACCTGTTTGTCTCCTCCATATACAGGCAACTCCCTGGTTACTGCACCGTAACACCTGACCCCAAGGCACTAGTAACAGATGACTTCTCAATGCCCTGGAAGGGGAAATTTCTGTATACATTTCCCCCCCCCCACTTCCCCTTGATTCATAGGGTACTGCTGAAAATTCAGCAGGACTCAACAAACATCTTGCTGGGGACTCCCTACTGGCCAAGACAGCACTGGTTCCCACTCCTTAATTTGTCCAAGGGCAATCATCACAAGTGTACCCCCCTCAGTGGACCTGCTCACAGAGCACAAGGGGGCTCAGATTCACCCACAGCGGCAATCCCTGCAACTCACCTTGTGGCTGATAAGATTCTGATCCCTTTCAGACCCCTGTACAACGAGGACGTGCTAAACGTCCTGCAGGAGGTCAGGAAACCCAATATAAGAAAATCCTATCTTTCGAGGTGGAAAAGGTTTTCTATTTGGTGTCACAAAGGACAGTTGGACTTGCTGGAAAGCGACATTCCTCTAATCCTGTTTTACCTGTGTGAACTAATGCAGACAGGTCTGGCTTACTCATCGTTAAAAGAACATTTGTCTGTAATTTCTGCCTGTTTACCCATGGACCTTCCCCTTGCATCCAGACTTTCGGCTAAACTTTTTCTCAAAGGGGTGCTACACACTTGAGACCACCTAGGAAACTCTCCCCTCTCTCTGAGACCTTAACTATGTATTGGAGAAACTCGCATTAGCCCTCTTTGAGCCAGCATAAAAGGCTCCTGTAAAATTTTGCACATAGAAAGCTGTTTTGTTGGTAGCTCTGACCCCAGCCAGAAGGGTCTCAGAGCTGCAAGCTCTTATGGCTACACCACCTTTCTTAGTCTTCCACCTTGACAGGGTGACTCTCATGACGAATCCGTCATTCACACCCTAAGTAGTTAATGACCTATTCTTGAACCAGGCCATTCACCTGCCTACCTTTTTCCGAAACCCGCAGGGGGATAGTGAGAGTGTCCCTCATTCTCTAGATGTCCACAGGCAACTTGGGTTTTATCTACATAAAACCAAGCCCATTAGGAAGTCAGACCAGTTTTGTCTCCTTCCGCCCCAGAGCTCTGGGGAAAGTGGTGACCAAACAGACCATATCGGCCTAAATCTCCAGGGCCATTTCCTTCTGTTACCTTCACCATGGAAAGACCTTGCAGGGCAATGTCAAAGCCCACTCCACCAGAGGAATGGCCTCTTCTGGAGCCTTCTTTAAAGGACTAGATACCAACACCATACTTGAGGCATCCACTTGGTCCTCTGTGCACACCTTCACCAAACACTAAAAGCTAGACCATATCTCCAGAACCAGGGTGGGGATTGCCAAGGCTATCCTACCTGGATTCCTAGAAACTTCTTCTAGGCCACCACCCAATTCTCACTGAACTTTGGTACAAGCCCACATGTAGAATACTACAACATTGGAATAGAAAGACATAGGAAAGTTGTATAAAATCTTACCATAACCATAGATGTCCTTCTCTTTCATGTTGCAGTATTCCTTCCCTCCCTCCTTCCCTTCCTATCAGGGTGCACTTGCTCTCCTGGGTTACCCTGGACAAGGCTATGCCCTTATAGGACTGGCTCTGACTGGGGCTTTTTAGGTTCTGAGGGCTGGTGCGTGCAGACGCCATATTTATGGCCCAAGTTACTGCTGCCACGTCAGATGTCCGACGCACCTAGTGGGACTGAAAATCTTTTGAACCTGGCCGGATGAACTGGAAGGAAGAAGGGTATAAACCCACATGTAGAATACTGCAACATGGAAGAGAAAGGACATCTATGGTTATAGTAAGATACTTCCGAATCACCTCCAATCACCACAGATGCTTCAGATCCAATCAGTCACCACAGATGCTTCAGGCATAGCATAGGGAGTGATTTTCAAAAGGGGTAAAATTGCAAGCTCTGTGGGTTTCTTGGTGGCTTTCTGTAATGTGGTGGACTAATGGAAGTGTTCTAGAGGCAATAGCATGGTCCTTGGTACACACTTTTACAGAGCAATGCAGACTAGATTCCCTGTTCGGGTCCATGGCAGACTTTGCTAGACCATTCTCAAGGGCCTTCTCCACCTTTTTCTTTCCTTTTCCTTTTACTTCCTTAAGCTATGGTAACCTACCCATAAAGTTTAAGCTGCTGCACTGTGATCTATGATTGAACATAGTGAAATTTAACATAACAGTAGATTTTTCTAATAGGTCATTGTAGTAGTAGTGTTATGTTATATGGGGCCTACCCGTCTGCAACCAGCCAACTTTCCGAAGCTAAGGGCACCTTCCCATACTCCAGTTAAGATCTCAAGGCAAAACTCATAAAAAAAGACTGAACAAGGTGGAATCTGTCTGGAAAAACTTCTCTGAAGAGGGTTTACATCTGGGACACTGGCAGCACTACATCAACGTCAGATAGATCTGCAGAGTTAAAGCTGCTGGTGTAGGTGATGGCCCTTTCGCAGCTCCCATACAATATGTGTGTTATCTTAGCCCCTGACAACTCAACCCATCTTGGAGGCTTCCACACTGTTGGATCCTGAAGCTTTTCAGGGGAGGGGGTTGAAAATGGCTTTAACTAAGGCAATGATTCTTTTGAACTGGGACACAGGATCTATATTGCATAGACATAGTAAGGCCTTACTGAGTTTAATGCTCTTGGCTGCCAAAAAAGCAATTACTAGAAAATGGAAATAAAAATCTAAACCACCTGTAATTGTACTGAATATTGTAGAAGAGATAAAAGAACTAGAGGTGGGATCTTCAGAAAAGGGAAGGAACAAATTGCATAGAAGTAAATGGAATTTGTGGGAACAACAAATGAGGCTAAAGTTCAAGAGGAGGAGTGATTAAGGAAATACAAGAATTGAGTAATTTATATAATGGAGTGAAAAACAGTCAATAAGAATTAAAACACAACCAAACAGCACTCCAAAGGATAAATGCCTCGTTGAATGAAAAGAAGCTTAAATAAAATAATCCAATAGTTAAATAAAATAATCCAACGAAGCAAACCTGTAGAAGGACCATAAAAATAAACTTCAAGCATGTTTTTGTGCAGTTTGATTGGCCAGGTTGTTGTATTTAAACTTTGTTATGGGGTGTGCAATAATTTGGTCTGATGAAGCCAACAGTGAATGAGCTTACTTGTTCCTGTGCACTGGGTTTGTTTTAATAAATGTGCTTGAAGTTTGTTTTTATGCTCCTTCTACAGGTTTACTTCATTGTATACACTGTTGGATTATTTTATTTAGTCAGTAAGAAATGCTTAATGCATGTAAATGAAACGTTAGCATGTTTTTTTATTGTGTTATCTGCGTCAAGATGATAAAATGTTTGAATAAACACCTGGTTTTCCAAAAACTATACGGAGTCTGTTGCATTTTTGGTTTTCCTGCTGTTTGATTATTTTCTCGTCCTCTATTGTTGCGCTTCATGTACTGGAAGTTTTTTCTTGGGTTATTCAAAGTTTAAACATTTAACATAGAAAGAATATTATGACTTTTGTTCAACAGCTTGGCTGCAGTCAAAACAGTAGGAAATCTCAGTACTCTTGGCAGTAATCAGTGGAGAGACACTACCACAGTAGATGCTCTCATCACTTTGCATTCTGTGTCACCATAAAGATACACTGAGAAGTTAAGCTTGAGTGTAAAAACCTTCTTAGTAGCTTCAGTCTTCATTTCAGCACTCCAGAATGTAGCAAATTAGAAAGTAATTATTTGGAATCATGAAGGAGCATTAAATGAGACTTAAGTTGTTGAGTCTTTCGGCTTTTCCCGGTTAGGGGTACTGGAGTTATTTTGTGGACTAGTTTAGTGGCATTAGTCAGATTAGACAGTCCATTTGCACTTTTATCCTCAGAACCTTAGAAGCTGTTGGCTTACAGACTAAATAACTGCAGAATTGAATTTAGTAGTCTGGTTTGTATGGTTCAGTGAAGCCCATCAAATTTGCAGTTGTAGAGGAAGATTATGTATGGCTTGCTTTACTGTTTAACAGAAGATGAGCCAGCTGTTACTACTTGACATAAATATCCTGTGGGATAGGGACAGGAATAGAATGTACAGGAATTGTGGCAATTCCCATGGCAGAAGTTGTGCTTTTATGATGTAGATACTTTTGAGTGGTCTTCCATGATGAACGTACACTGCTGGTGGTGCTGCACTCGCAAGTATTAAACATCCTGCATTTTACGGCAGAAAATTTCTTGTATGACTATGTACCCCTTCAGTGAGTAGTGTTAAGCTTCATTAGTGCAGTACAACATACTCTAAAGTGGCAGGAGTTGTATATGAGCAGCTGTGGGCCAAAAACTGAAATAGTTTATTTTTTTCTATTTTGCTCCATTGTTTTCCTGTAAAAATAAGTGTGTGCGCTTTTACCCTTAAAAACCTTTACATGAGAAAGTTTAAGTAGGCAGTGAAGATTTTGGATATTGAGAATTCTGCATGGCATCAAAAATGTCCCTATTAAGATGGTGCTCTCACAAAAACCTGTCTGCAATCTTTGTGTGATTAATGCACAGTCCTGTACAATTTTTTATACAGATTTACTTTTAAGTGATTGCTGTCATTTCGTAATTTTTCTAATGTTCATTATCCCATTCGGGATCGTAAAGGCACCCCCCCCCCCCCAGGCAAGGAAGAGGCATAATCCATAAAATTAATCCTGGATGAATTCCAGTCAGTCATTGCAGACAACTTTTGAATATATATTTTCAGTGTGTGTGGTATTCAAAAAGTAAAATAGACTGTTCTTTTTTAAAGAATTTATAAAGTAAAGTATGATGTATTTGATATTATTAACATATCCTTATATTTTTTCCCCATGCATCCTCACCATTCTTCCATCCTTAAAAATGATGGCAGGTGCTGTCCGACTTCCCAAAGCAGCTAAAACCCCTCTGAAGATACGTCCCGCTAAACGGCCACTGCTATCTGTTATCATAAAGGAGCTGGGTAAGAACTGTCATTTATTTGCTTTTTATTAACTTTTTCTTTGAAGTACAGCCACCTACAAGGAAAATCTGATGTAGTAAACTGCAGTCTCTCATATCCCCTTACTTTCTCCATGCCTGTGAACCTTATACATACAGTGTGTGTTTCTTAGCTTTACAGGCTCCTTTAAAACCCAAGACACCAAGAGGTACTAAAACCCCAATCAACAGGAATCAGATGAACCAGAACAGAGGACTTTCCACGATCCTTACCAAGAGGCCTTTTGAAAATGTAAGTACAACTGCATGGTTGACGTGAATGTTATTTCTTCTACATGTCTATCTTTTAGCCTTAAATGTGAGTTATTTTCATCCTAAGAAGGACTGTATTGTAAAGCACGAGTGCATTTTTTGAATATTTTGGTTTACAAGCAGGTTTTCTTTGATGTACTGCTTTGAAAATCACTTTGTAAGAAATTGTGTACTTGTCCGTGGTGCAAAGTGCATGTCATTGTTGGTCATAAAAGCAGACTTGCTTCATAGTAAAGGTGTGATGTTCATCGTGTTTCACTGTTGCAGTCATTACATTTGGGTAATCTGCTGGCAGGTTGCCCTCAGTCGACCTGATTAACAAAGTCTTGGGTCCTGCGTCGGTTGCTGTCCCTTCCTCCATGATGTCAGGTCGTCAGGGGTGTAAAACATGCAGCCGACGCCATTACACATCAGTCTTTCTTGCCACGCGGTGCCCGAAGAAGAAGCAGTTCGCAAGTGCCGGTTGGCCGACTCCTAAAATTTTCGTTTTCGAGTGTCAGAACCAAAGTCTTCATCTAAAAGCCAAGTACCCTGTTGGGGAAACTTTTTCTTGCTCCTTACCGATGTCAGTAAAAGTTAATAATTATATTACTTGTGGGAAGCAAATACCTCATAAGGATTTTTATTTGTACTGTATTCCTTGCCTAGGCCCTGATCACAAAGTACCTTGCTGTTGGTTTTGCGCTTTATTTAATCGGCGCACTGTCCGTCGTCGGTACAATTTTGCTTCATAATATTTCGGTTCTCTGTTTAATTTTCCAGAAATGACGTCTGTTAGCCATCCGACTACCGGAATACCGAAAAAACGCAATGGAAAAGACAGAGACTGGCCATTGGTCCAAAACTGCCGACGCTTCTAAGCCAGTCGCCAGTTCGCAGGTACTCAGTGAGGCGCTTTTGCACCCCCTGATACCCGCTACTTCAGATTTACAGGCCTCTACTGAGACCTATTCGGAGTCCGGTATGGCACGAGATGCTTCACATATGGAACCCGCGGATGTCTCTACCTTGGGTGGGTCCGGAGCCGCTGAGCAGGCACCGGCTTCTGAGGGTGTATTCAGGCCTACAGGCTTGCATATTAAACCGACTCCAACTTCAGTGCTAAGGCCTAAATCTCGATCTATGTCTAATAAATCGATGCCCAGACCACATGTTCAGGCCCCTATGCCTAAAAAAACAAATGATCAAAATGGCTGAAGATTTAATTACTCTAATCTGATAGTCGACCCCCCCCCCCCCCCCCCAAGAGGCCTAGGATTGAATTTGACTGAATCTTCTGAACAGGATTCTGTTTCTTCTGACTCTTCTATTGACCTGGATTTGTCCATACCCACTTATGAGGACTCTGATGCAGAGGATTCCATTCCCTCTGCTTCTCCCCCTGAGGATTTCTCTTTTAGGGAAACTTTACATACCTTAAGGGAACATTTCCATTGGAAAAGTCAGGATTTCTCTGAATCCAAAAAGAGGCTTAGAGATTTCTTCTTCCTCAGCATAGGCCTTTGGCTATACCTCCTGTACTAGATATTGTTGATGTGTTTCGGAATCCAGTATGGCCACTGATTCCTTGCCTCCAGCCCCTAGCAAACCAGACCAGTACTACAGGGTTCCTGAATCCCATAAATTCCTTTTCAAAAATCCTGTTGCGGACCCTAAGACCATTTCTCAGGGGCCCAAGGGCATTAAGGCTTCTACTGCTAAAAATCCTACCCCTTCTGATAAAGACTCCAAGGCGCTGGATAGATGGGGTAAAAAGGTTTATACTTCTGCAACCTTGGCAATCAGGGCATTAAACTGTCAATTCCATATGCTAAAATATCAGCAGCATATCGTGGGTCTGCTTAAACAGAAACTGATGTTGATTTCTGACTGTGTGGAGAATAAAGATTTGTAGGATTTATTGCATTCAGCTGAACAAGTTGGCAAACATACTTTGCAATGTGGTTTTGATTCTTCAGAGACCTCTTGCAGGGCTGTTGATGTTCGTGTTTCGCTGCTGCAGTCATTACACTTGGGTTATCCTGCCATCAGGCGGTCCCACAGTCGACCAGAGTTCCAAAGTCTTGATCCGGCGTCGGTTGCTGTCGCTTCTTCCCTGACGTCAGTGTGCCAGGGGTATATAAGATACAGCCAACGCCATTTTCTTCAGTCTTTCTAGCCGCACGGTGCCCGAAGCAAAAGCAGTTCACAAGTGCCGGTCGGCCGACTCCTGAGATTTTCAATTCGAATTTCAGAACCGAAGTCTTCAATAAAGCTAAGTACCCCATTGGGGAAACTTTTTCTTGCCTCAGACCGATGTCAGTAAAAGTTAATAATTGTATTTCTTGTGGGAAGCAAATACCTCATAAGGATTTTCATTCTTACTGTATACCATGCCTAGGCCCAGATCACAACGTCACTAGTTGCCTGTTTTGTGCTAGATTTAACAAATGCACTATTAAACGTCGGTTTGATTTTGCTCGCCATTACTTTGGCCGAAGGTTTAATTATACCATGCTGTTGGAACAACCGACCGGAATACACAACGCAAAGACAAGGATAAGGACAGGCATCCGAGGCCCAAAACTGACGATGAAGCCTCTTCTAGGCCAGTCGCCAGTTCGTCGGTTCTCAGTGAGGCGCTTTCGCAGGCCCTGACACCCGCTACCTCAGAGCCACAGGCCGCCTCCGACTCCCATGTGGAGATGTCTAAGCCTCTGGATACTCAAGGTGTTGGGCCTACGGAAACTAACCCTTCAGATGGGTCCGGAGCCGCTGAGCAGGCATCGGCTTCTGAGGGTGTTTTCAGACCTTCACAGCTTACCATAAAAACTGCAACCAAGTCTAAAACTCCATTAAAGACACAGAAGCAAGTACAGCATTCACGTGGACAGGCCTCCATGCCTAAAAAACAGATGCTCAAAATGGCCGAAGACTTAATTACTCTGATCAGGGGTTCCCATCCCCCTCCTGATAAAAGGCCTAGGCAGGATACAGACTATGATTCCTCTGACCAGGTTTCCATTTCTTCTGATTCCTCTTCAGACCAAGGATACTCCTTAACCCCCTATGAGGACTCTGATGCTGAAGAATCAGTTCCTTCAGCCTCTCCTCCTGAGGATTACTCTTTTGGGGAAACTTTACATACCATGAGGGAACATTTCCATTGGGAGGGCCACGATTACTCAGAATCCAAGAAAAGGCTCAGAGACTTTCTTTTATTGCCTCAGCACAGGCCCCTTGCTATTCCGCCGGTGCTAGATATTGTGGATGATGTGTGTTCTGATTCCAGTTTAAATCCTGATTCTTTGCCCCCTGCACCAGTCAAGCCAGACCGGTACTAGAGAGTCCATGACGCTCGCAAATTTCTTTATAAAAACCCTGCTGCTGACCCAGAAATTATTTCCCAGAGTCCCAAAGGGGTAAAGGCTTCCACGGCTAAAAATCCAGTTCCCTTTGACAGGGATTCTAGAGCATTAGACAGATGGGGGAAGAAAGTTTACACTTTGGCAACTTTAGCAGTGAGAGCTCTAAATTGCCAGTTTCACATGCTTTAAATACCAGCAATATTTAATGTCTCTGTTAAAACAGAAAATGCTTACAAGTTCAGAACATCCTGACTATAAGGAAATGCAGGATTTATTGCATGCAGCTGAACAAGTGGGAAAACATACTCTGCAATGTGGTTTTGATTCATTAGAGGCTTCTTGTAGAGCAGCAGTTACAGGATCTGTGATTCGAAGGCATGCTTTGTTAAAAGAACAAGGTTTACCAGATCATGTTAAGGCAAAATTATTGGATGCTCCTTTACAGCAGGATATTTTATTTAGTGTTAAGGCAGAAGAGGTATTAAAGAAAATGGAGGATAAGGTAAAATCTATGCAAACAGTGAAGGATTTCTTACAGGTACCGCCACCTCGATTTAGCAGAAATTGGCCTTCAAAGAATTGGTCCTTTCCAGTGTTAGACGGACCACAAAGAGGCGGATACAGATGCCCAAGAGGCAGATCTCAGCCCCAAGGCTCTTTCAGACCATGACAGTGGGGTGCTTCAACCCCAAAAGGAGGTGACGACAAGTCACAACCTTATAGGAAACGGTCCCAATGACTTCCTCCTTCGAATGCCAAGCACTTACCTTTTGGCAGCTCCCTTAGGGGGAAAACTAGCACTTTTTTCTCAAAATTGGCATTTAATCACCCAAGACAAATGGGTTCTCTATATTGTGTTTCAAGGTTACAGGTTCCACTTTCACACACTTCCAAGGCTAAAAGGGAATGCCAGACCTGCCACAAAATCAATGGGCAGAGGCACAAAAACAAATTACAGCCCTCATGAACATGAGAGCTATTCAAAAAGTGCCACAACAGGAACAAGGACAAGGATTTTACTCGAGACTTTTTCTGGTCCCCAGAAAGGACAAAGCCTGGAGACCCATACTAGACCTTTCTACTCTAAATACTTACCTGGATGTTCGGAAATTCAAAATGCTGACACTACAGCAGCTTCTACCCATGCTGGGCAAGAAGGCTTGGCTTGTTACTTTGGACCTCAAAGAGGCATACCTGCATGTCCCTATCAGACAAAAGTGCAGAAGATACCTCAGATTCATAGCAAGTTCAATGCATTACCAATTCTCTGCACTGCCCTTTGGCTTATCTACTGCATCCAGGGTCTTCACAAAGTGTCTGGCACCAGTAATTGCATTTTGCAGACAAAAAGGAATTCAAATGTATCCATACTTGGACGACTGCCTTATTCAAGCAGAGAGCAATGGCATTCTTCTAAAGCATCTGGCATTTGTAAAAAGGTTGCTAATTTGCCTCAGGTACACAGTAAATGAAAAGTCAAAACTAGTGCCCTCACAAGAGATAATATTCCTGGGTGCCAGCTTAAATACAGTGGCCCAGATGGCTTATCTCACACCAGACAAGCAAAAACAACTGACTCAGTACTTTAAATTGATGGCAACAAAAACCCAACTCCCTGCAAGAAAAATTCTGCAGGCCTTGGGATTCATGGCATCTTGCATACTACTAATTCCATATGCCAGACTGCATATGAGGAAATTACAATGGTACCTAAAAAGTGTTTGGACTCAACACTGCCACAGTTTGGAAGCAGTAATACCACTAATTCCCTGCCTACAACAGGAGTTTCGATGGTGGGCACAGGCATGTCACCTCAACAAGGGACAGCCTTTCATTCAACCCACAGCCAGGCAGACACTAACAACAGATGCTTCGGATTACGTCTGGGGAGCACACATGGCAGGAAAATGTATTCAGGGCAAGTGGGCCGCAGACCAAATGCATCTTCACATCAATCAAAAAGAGATGTTAGCTGTGCAAAAAGCCCTAACAACTTTCAAGGACCTTCTGCATCCAGGATAACTGTTTTATTAAAGGCAGACAACACCACAGTTATGTGGTACATAAACAAGCAAGGGGGCACTCACTCTTATTCCCTATGCAGACAAGCCATGACCTTGTGGAACACAGTTCTAACCTATCAAGTTCATCTGCAAGCTCAATTCCTGCCAGGAAAGAAAAATACTCTTGCAGACGACTTAAGCAGAAACATCATGGATCCTCATGAGTGGAAATTAAATCTACAAGTATTCAGCATCATAATGCAAAAATGGGGGTGTCCAGACATAGATCTTTTTGCATTCCCAATGAATTGCCAACTACAAAAATTCTGCACAAGGACTTATCACGCACAAGCATGGAAAGTGGATGCTCTCTCCTTCGGCTGGAAAAGCCTAAAAGTTTATGCCTTCCCACCACTGCCTCTCCTTTCAAAGGTACTCCTAAAAGCCAGACAAAAAAAAAACACAGATGATCCTGATTGCCCCAGACTGGCCACGCTGGCACTGGTACCCAATCTTAAAGAACTTAGCTCAAGGCCCACCATGGATTTTACCTCAAACTCCCCCACCTTCTGACTCAACAAAACAATCAGATCCTGCACAGTCAGCTCAAAACCTTAAATCTGGCTGCATGGCAGATTCCTTAGTCAAGCAGACAACACCTCTCTCTAAAGCTGTTATGGATGTCATTTTGGAGGCCAGGAGGCCTAGCACCAGGAAATCTTATTCAGAAAAGTGGAAGAGATTCTGTGCCTGGAACCAGGCTCAAAGTTTTGACCCTCTTGTCCCAAATATTCCTCTGATATTGTAATACTTAACTGAGATGCTGGACAAAGGACTATCCTTTTCATCCATTAAGATCCACGCCTATGCCATCTCAGCTCATTACAGCACAGATCCTCCTATTTTCTCACATCCATTGCTAAAACAGTACCTCAGAGGGGCTAAAAACATAAGACTGCCCTGGAGAGCACCAGCACCAACTTGGGACCTCAATTTTGTCTTGGAAAAACTAACTTTACCTCCTTTTGAGCCAGCCAATTCAGCAGAATTAAAATGTGTCATGGAAAACTGTTCTGCTTCTGGCAATAACCTCAGCACAAAGAGTCTGAGTTACAGGCACTAATGGCAGTGGAGCCTTTCATCATTTTTCACCATGACAGGGTTTCTTCAAGAGCAAACCCTTCATTTATACCAAAGGTAGTATCCAGTGGGGCTCTTAACCAAACTATTCACTTGCCAACTTTTTATCCAAATCCCCAGAATAAAGGGGAGAGACTTCTGCATTCATTGGACATACCCAGACAGTTATGTTTCTACTTGGACAAAACAAAAGCTTTCAGAAAAACTGAGCAACTGTTTGTAGCATATGCTGCAGTATCACAGGGAAAGGCTATTTCAAAGCAGACCATTTCAAAGTGGATAGGACACTGTATCCATTTCTGCTACACACAGCATGGGAAACCTGTACCTAGTAACATTAGGCCACATTAAACCAGGGCAACAGCCACTTCAACTTCCTACCTTAGAGGAGTACCTACCAAAGATATCTTGGAAGCTGCAACTTGGAGTTCAGTGCACACCTTTACCAAGCATTATCACTTGCCTCTTTATTCTAGATCCAGAGCTGGCTTTGCCACTGCAGTGCTGCAGGGCCTCATAGCCAACCCAAATCCTCTGTAGAACCAGCCACCCAACCTCAGCTTTGGGATTCAACCCAAGTGTAATGATTGCAGCAGTGAAACACAATGAACATAGTACAGTTTTGTACCTACCATAAATGTAGATGTTCGAGTGTCTTCACTGCTGCAGTCCAGGTTACCCCTTCTCCATCCCCTCTTTCTTAGCTGGGACTTATCTACTCTTTGCTACCCTATACTACCTATGTGGTGTATTTGCTGGTAACTGAAGTTTTTGGTTTTACTTTTTATGTATGTTTCATTAGCAATATGTATTGCCTACCTATTTGGGGGCACCTGACATCTGGGGCAAGAAAAACTGAAGAAAAGGGCGTCTGCTACATCTTATATCCCCCTGGCGCACTGACGTCAGAGAAGAAGCGACAGCAACTGACGCCGGACCAAGACTTTAGAACTCTGGCTGACTGCGGGACCGCCTGACGGCAGGATAACCCAAGTGTAATGACTTCAGCAGTGAAGACACACTAATATCTACATTTATGGTAGGTACAAAGCTGTACTTTACTGGGTCTGTGCTTAGGCATGCTTGGCTTAAGGAGCAGTCTCTGCCTTATGTTAAAGCAAAATGTTTGGATGCTCCTTTACAGCAGGACCGCCTGTTTGGCAATAAGGCTGAAGAAGTTCTAAAAAAGATGGAAGATAAAGCTAAATCTATGCAAACTGTGAAAGATTTCTTACAAGTGCAACCACCTAGATTTAGTAGATATTGGCCTACTAAGAACTGGTCCTTTCCAGCTCCTTCCAGAGCCACTACATCCAAACCCAGGCATTCCAAAAGCATCAGGTTTCAGTCCCAAGGGACTTTCAGAACTAAGCAGTGGGGTGCTTCCACTTCCAAATCTGGAAACAAGGCACCACCCTATGGTAAGCAGTCTCAATGACTTCTCTTAGAAATTGCCAAGCACTTACCTCTTAGCCGCCCCTTTGGGGGGGAAACTGGCCTTCATTCAAGAAACTGGCAACTTATAACCCAGGACATATGGGTTTTAAATATAGTGTCTCAGGGATACAGATTTAATTTCCACACGCTGCCAACTCCAAACGGGTGGCCAGACCTGCCCCCAAATCAGTGGGCAGAGGCTCAGAAACAAGTACTTTCCTTCCTAAACATGGGGGCTATTCAACTAGTACCTGAAGAGGAAAAGGGACAAGTTTCTATTCCAGACTTTTCCTGGTACCCAGAAAAGACAAATCATGACGCCCAATTCTGGACCTGTCTACTCTAAACACCTTTCTGGACATTCCAAAATTCAAGATGCTGACTTCAGTTACTTCCTATGCTGCTAGGCAAGGATGCCTGTTTGGCAACTCTCAACTTAAGAGGCTTACCTGCATATCCCAATCAGGGAATCTTGCAAAAGGTTCCCACGCTTCAAAGCAGGCTGCATGCATTATCAGTTCTCTGCAGTGCCCTTTGGCTTGTCTACTGCGCCCAGGGTATTCACGAAGTGCCTGGCTCCAGTAATTGCATTTTACAGGCAAAGAAATATTCAAATATATCCATACCTGGGCGATTGTCTAATTCAGGCAGAAAATCAGGCCATTTTCTAAAATATCTGGCGTTTGTAAAAAGAGTTCTAACCTGCCTAGGGTACACCATAAACTAAAAGAAATCTCAACTGGTACCCTCTCAAAAGATTACATTCCTGGGTGCAAGCTTGAATACAACTGCCCAGATGGCTTTCATTATGCCAGAAAAGCAAATTCACTTGGTGACTTACTTCAGACAGGTGGCCACTAAAACCCTGCTATCTGCAAGGCAAATACTGCAAGCCTTGGGGTTCATGGCCTCCTGCAGTCCTCCAATTCCATATGCAAGACTGCATGTGAGGAAACTTCAGTGGTACTTAAGTTTATGGAGTCAGTTGTCACAGCCTGGAAACAGTGATTCCCATCATACCTTGCCTGCGCCTAGAGTTCCTATGGTGGGCAGAGGCCTGCCACCAATACAAAGGACTGCCGTTCACACCACCCCCTGCCGCCCAAACCCTAACTACAGACACATCAAGACTATGCATGGGGGGGGGCTCATCTGGCAGGGAAGTGCATTTGGAGCAAATGGAGCCCAATTCAAATGCACCTTCATATCAGTCAAAAAGAAATGCTAGCTGTACAGAATGCACTGACAGCCTTCAAGGACTACCTTCATCCAGGACAATTACTGATAGACGGGACAACACCACGGTTATGTGGTACATAAACAAGCAGGGAGGTGCACACTCCTACCCCCTCTGCAGACTAGCCATGGCATTGTGGAGCATGGCCTTGAGCTACCAAGTACAGCTATAAGCTCAATTCCTGCCAGGAAGACAATGTTCTGTCAGACGAACTAAGCAGAAATCTCATGGACCCTCACGAATGGAAGCTGGAACCATGGATTTTCAACATGTTGACACGCAAATGGGTGAGCCCAGACATAGATCTTTTCGCCTCACCCCAGAACTACCAGTTGGACAAATTTTGCACAAGAACTCATCACAAAAATGCCTGGAAAGTGGATGCTCTGTCCTTCAGCTGGAAAAACCTATCAGTCTATGCCTTTCCCCCCTCTGCCTTTGCTCTCCAAAGTTCTACTAAAAGTCAAACAGGACAAACCAAAAATGATTTTGATTGCTCCAGACTGGCCTCGCCAGCACTGGTACCCACTCCTGCGCAGTGTCACACATTTCTCCGTAGCACCTGCCTCAGACACCTTCCTTACTGTCTCAACAGGAGAACCAATTTCTGCACCCTCAGCTCCAAACATTGAATCTTGCAGCTTGGCTAATCACTTAAATTCCCCATTAGCATCCCTCAGCATACCTGTGAGGGATGTCATTTTGGAGGCGAGAAGACCTAGTACTAGAAACTCTTATGCTGACAAATGGGAAGAGTCTGTGCCTTGAATCAATCTCAAGGGATGAGCACAGCAGTGCCTAGTTTACATCAGATTTTGCAATCCTTAACTGAGATGCTTCACAAGGGCCTGCCTTTTCTTCCATAAAAATCCATGCCTCAGCCATTTCAGCTATTACAACACAGACCCACCCCCCCTCTTCTCAAGAAGTATCTCAGAGGGGGCAAAAATGTAAGACCACCCAGGAGAGCTCCAACCCCTGCCTGGGACCTTAACTTTGTATTGGAGAAATTCACTCTATTAGAGCCAGCTGCAACTGCAGACTTAAAGTTTATTTCCTGGAATCAGCCTTCCTTTTAGCAATCACTTCAGCTAGAAGGATACCTGAATTACAGGCCCTTATGGCAGTGGAGCCTTTCATCATCTTTCATGCGGACAGGGTGTCACTCAGGACCATTCTGTTATTCACGCCCAAGGTGGTATCCAGTGTGGCTCTTAATCAGTCCACTCATTTGCCAACTTTCTTTCCCAATCCACAGAATAAGGGGGAGCGGATTCTGCATTCATTGGATGTACACAGACAACTTAGATTCAACTTTGACAGGACTAAATCTCGAAGAAAATCTGAACTGCTGGTAGCATTTGCTGCAGGGGCATAGGGGAAGGCTATTTCAAAGCAAACAGTTTCTAAATGGATACGCCATTGTATTCATTTCTGTTATAAGCACCATGGAAAACCTATGCCCCAGGGGATCAGATCTCTTTCCACCAGGGCTGCATCTACTTCAGCAGCCTTTCTCAGAGGTGTTCCTACCAGGGATATTCTAGAAGCTGCTACCTGGAGTTCAGGTCATACTTTCACCAAGCATTATCACTTACCAATTTTCTCTAAATCCAGAACTGGCTTTGCCACTGCTGTTTTGCAGGGCCTTATAGCTGGTCCTAATGCTGTATAAATCCATCCTCCCAACCTTAGCTTTGGGAATCTACCCAAATGTAATGACTGCTACAGTGAAACACGATGAACATAGTACAGTTGTGTACACTTACCATAAATGTAGATGTTAGAGTGTATTCACTGTTGCAGTCCTGGTTACCCTCCCTTCAGTCCCCCGTTTTTCTTTTACTATACCTCTACTTTCTTTTACTATGCTTAAAAGCCTTTTTGGTGTATTTGCTTTTGTTTGGAGGTATATTTTTGTGTTTCTAGTTATACATACATATATTTTGCTCCCCATTTGGGGGGCACCTGACATCTGGGGCAAGAAAAACTGATGTAATGGCGTCGGCTGCATGTTTTATACCCCTGATGACCTGACGTCATGGAAGAAGGGACAGCAACCGATGCAGGACCCAAAACTTTGTTAATCAGGCCGACCGAGGACAACCTGCCAGCAGATTACCCAAATGTAATGACTGCAACAGTGAATACACTCGAACATCTACATTTATGGTAAGTGTACACAACTACTTTGTTTAGGTCTGATCAAGGGATTCTTGGACATTTGACCCAGTTCTAAGATAGAATTTCTTGGACAGTTTGCACCATAGAGGTCTGCACACAAAAGAGGGTCTGGTCCTGAAACTTGCAGATGTTCTTCGTGTTTCACTGTTGCTGTCATTACATTTGGGTAATCTGCTGGCAGGTTGCCCTCAGTTGACCTGAATATCAAAGTCTTGGGTCCTGCATCAGTTGCTGTCTCCTCTTCCATGACGTCAGGTCATCAGGGGTATAAAACATGCAGCCAACATCATTTTTTTTTAGTCTTTCTTGCCACGCGGTGCCCGAAGCAGAAGCAGTTCGCAAGTGCCGGTCGGCCGACTCCTGAAATTTTCGCATTCGAGTTTCAGAACCGAAGTCTTCAATTAAAGCTAAGTACCCCATTGGGGAAACTTTTTCTTGCTCCTTACCAATGTCAGTAAAAGTTAATTGCATTACCTGTGGGAAGCAAATACCTCATAAGGATTTTCAGACTGCGGTGGTGGTGGTGCTGCGGTAGCATTGTCGCCTCACAGACGTTGCCCGTTCGATTCTCAGAGCGTCTTCTGTGTGGCGACATGTGTGAATGGGCGTTCCTTCATTGAAGGTTGTGCGTTAGGCCCGGCAAGCCAGCACGTAAAAATCTACAGCCAATCATTAGCGGACCGGAGTTCCGCTGTGGCGACCCCTAACCGGGAAAAGCCGAAGGATGCAAAATGGTATTCCTTGCCTAGGCCCAGATCATAACGTGCCTTGCTTTCGGTTTTGTGCTAGATTTAACCAATGCACTATTAAGCGTCAGTATATCTTTGCTTCAAAATATTTTGGATCCAGATTTAATTACCCTGAAATGTCGTTGGATAGCAATCTGACTACCGGAGTTCACAAAAAACGCAAAGAAAAAGAAACAGACCGTCGAGGTCCAAAACCGATGAAGCTTCTCCTAAGCCAGTCGCCGGTTCGCTGGTACTCAGTGAGGTGCTTTTGCAGCCCCTGATACCCACTACTTTCAAGTTGCAGGCCTCTACTGAGACCCATGTGTGGAGTCCGTCATGCCACGGGATTCTCAGAGTGTTGTACCCGTGGATGTCTCTCCCTGGGATGGGTCTGGAGCTGCTGAGCAGGCACAGGCTTCTGAGGGTGTTTTCAGGCCTCAAGCTTTCTATATAAAACCGACGCCAGCTTCAAAAACAAAGACAAAAGCAACTTCTAAGGCTACAAAACTGACGCATGAGCCACATACTCAGGCCTCTATGCCCAAAAAACAGATGATCAAAATGGCTGAAGACTTAATTACCTTGATCAGGGGTTCCCAAACCCCCCCCCCCCCCGATAAGAGGCCTAGGCAAGACACTGATTATGAATCTTCAAATCAGGTTTCTATTTCTTCTGAATCCTCTTCTGATCAAGAATTTTCTGTACCACCCTATGAGGATTCAGATGCAGAGGAATCCATCCCATCTGCATCTCCTCCTGAAGATTATTCTTTTGGAGAAACCTTGTATACTTTGAGGGAACATTTTCATTGGGAGAGTCTGGATTTCTCAGAATCAATAAAGAGGCTTAGGGATTTCCTTCTTCCTCAGCATAGGCCTTTGGCCATACTTCCTGTATTAGACATTGTTGATATGTTTTCGGAATCAAGCATGGCTCCAGATTCCCTACCTCTGGCTCCTAATAAGCCAGACAGATATTACAGGGTTCCTGACTCCCACAAATGTTTATTCAGAAATCCTGCTGCTGACCCTGAAACTATCTCACAGGGTCCCAAAGGTGTAAAGGCCTCAACAGCTAAGAATGCTACCCCCTCTGATAGAGATTCCAGGGCACTGGGTAGATGGGGAAAAAAGGTTTATATGTCTGCAACCTAATTAGGGCCTTAAACTGCCAGTTTCATATGCTTAAATATCAACAGCATGTTATGGGATTACTGAAACAGAAAATGTTGATTTCTGAATGTGTGGAAATTTAAGAATTACAGGAATTATTGCCTACAGCAGAACAGGTTGGAAAGCATACTTTGCAATGTGGTTTTGATTCCTTGGAGGCCTCCTGCAGGGCCGCAGTTACTGGATCTGTGATTAGAAGGCATGCCTGGCTCAAGGAGCAAATTCTGCCTGATCATGTTAAAGCTAAATTGTTGGATGCACCTTTACAGCATGATATGCTGGTAATAAGGCAGAAGAGGTTTTAAAGAAAATGGAAGACAAAGCTAAGTTTATGCAAACTGTGAAAGATTTCTTACAAGTGCAGCCACCCAGATTCAGTAGACAATGGCCTACTAAAAATTGTTCCTTTCCTGTATCCGACAGAGCCTCACAGGGCAAATCCAGGAGCTCAAAAGGCTCTAGATACCAATCACAGGGTTCTTACAGGTCAAAGCAATGGGGTTGCCTCTACCTCCAAATCTGGAGGAAACAAAGCGCAACCCTACAGTAAGCAGTCTCAATGACTTCCCTCTACAATCACCAAGCACTTATCTTTTGGCAGCCCCCTTGGGGGGAAAATTAGCACTTCATGCTCAGACTTGGCAGTTAATAACCCAGGACAAGTGGGTACTAAACATAGTATCCCAGGGGTACAGATTTAATTTTCATACCTTGCCAATTCCAAATGGTTGGCCTGATCTGCCACAAAATCAATGGGCAGAGGCTCAGAAACAAGATGTCCTTCAAGGATGCATCTGCAGTCCTTACAAATGGGTTGTCCTGTCGTCAGGCAGCCCTTCGGTCGGCCGGATTCCAAAGTCTGGGTCTGGCTTCGGCTGGTGTCGCACTTCACCCGACGTCATTGCGGCAGTTATTCGGGTATAAAGGCATCAGCTGACGCCATTTTCCTCAGTCTTTCTTGCCGCGTGGCGCCCGAAGCAGAAACTGTTCGCAAGTGCCGGTCGGTCAGATCCAGAGATTACTACTACCGAATACTACTTCGAAGACTTCTATAAAGCTAAGTACCCCGTTGGGGACTCTTTCTTGCCTCAGCCGATGTCAGAGAAAGTTAATAACTGTTTATCTTGTGGGAAACAAATACCTCATAAAGATTTCCACTCCTATTGCATACATTGTTTAGGCCCAGACCACGACGTAGCAGCTTGTCTAGCCTGTGCTTCTTTTAACCGACGGACGCTTAGACGTCGCTTGGACTTTGCTGAACAGATTTTCGGCTCCGATTTTGCCTACATTATGCCGTCGGATCCTCCGACTACGCAAATAACCAAAAAGCGCAAAGAAAAGGACTGACACTCGCGGTCCACGGTTTCGGCTGAAACCACGGTTAAGCAATCCACGAGTGTCTCGGTTTCGGCCGAAACCGAGCAAGCGGTTCTTTCTTCAGCCGATAACTTGCCTTCTACCGAGGCCTCTTCTATACTGGTAGAAACGGCTTCTGAAATCCAGCCTTCTGTTGCGATTTCACAGGATTTATCAGACACCATTCCACTAGATATTTCTACCCCTGCACGTGGAGCTGCTAGGCCTCCTCCAGCTATGTCTATTAAGGCCTTTGCCAGGGCTAAAGCAGCCAAAACTTCCAAGCCTGTGTCTGCCAAGCCCCCCTCTCACAGGCCCAGCACCAGCTCCCATATGCTTTCTTTGGCACAGGATCTCATCACTTTAATTCGTGGATCCCAGCCTCATCCAGACAGGGCCTCTCTCCCTCCTCCAGAAAAGAGGCCTAGAGCAGAGCCCCTGAGCCAGTAGCCACAGATGATTCTTCTGATGATTCAGAACATACAGACCCTCCTGAGGCTTCTTATTCTCCTTACGAAGACTCTGATGCTGAGGAGTCCATCCCTTCAGCCTCTCCTCCTGAGGAATTTTCCTTTGGGGAAACCTTGCATGCTATGAGGGAACAATTTCAGTGGCAGGGCCAAGATTTCTCAGACTCTAGAAAAAGGCTTAGGACCTTTCTACACTTACCACAGCATAGGCCTTTAGCTATTCCTCCAGTTCTATCTGTTGTTGATGATGCATTTAATGATGCTTGCACTACTCCTGATACTTTACCTCCGGCTCCTGCTAAACCAGATAGGTACTACAGGGTCCCGGACACTCATCACCACCTATATAAGGCCCCTTTTGCAGATCCAGAGACTATCTCCCAGGGCCCTAAAGCTGTAGCAGCTACTTCTTCTAAAAACCCCCTCCCCTCTGATAGAGAATCCAGGTCCTTAGAGAGATGGGGTAAAAACGTTTACACCTCTGCTACTTTGTCAGCTAGAGCTTTGAACTGCCAATTCCATATGATTCAATATCAAGAGTTTATGCTTGACCAGTTGACTAAAAAGCTGTCCTCTGAAGAATCTTTAGATAAAAAGTATGTTCAAGAAATGTTACATAACATACAGCAGGTTAGTAACCATTCTTTAAAATGTGGCTATGATGCACTGGAGGCTTCCTTTAGATCAGCCATGACTGGCACAGTTATCAGGAGGCATGCATGGTTGAAAGAGCAGGCATTACCAGACCATGTCAAATCTAAGCTTTTGGATTGACCTATGGACAAGGTCAATTTATTTGGTGCCCCCGCACAGCAGGTTCTGAAAAAGATGGAAGAGAAAGCAAAATCTGTGCAAACAGTAAAAGATTTCTTACAAGTTCAACCTCCAAGGTTTAGCAGGAATTGGCCCTCCAAGAATTGGTCCTTTCCGGACTCCTCTAAGGCACAAAGAGGCAGGAATAGGCGCTCTAGAGGCAGAAACCAATCCAGGGGTGCCTACAGGGGTCGCCAGTGGCAGGGTAACAACCAACGAGGCACGGATACAGCCACCACCACTACAACAACTCAATCACAGTGACTTGGCGGTGGCACCTACCAGGGAACTACTAGAAGCACCCTTAGGCAGAAAGCTAACATTATTTTCAAGAAACTGGCACTGCATTACAAGAGAAAAATGGATTTTGCAGACTATAGACAAAGGTTACAGGTTCCATTTCCATACACTACCAGGAAAGAGAGGAATGCCAAACCTACCACCTTCTCAAAGGGCAGAAGCTCTAAAACAAATATCTCAATTATTAAGAATGTGCTGTGGAAAAGGTACCATTTATGGAGCAAGGGAAGGGATTTTACTCCAGGCTCTTCCTGGTACCAAGAAAAGAAAACAAATGGAGGCCTATTCTAGAGCTGTCCGCTCTAAACACATTCCTCATTGTTCCAAAATTCAAAATGCTGACCCTACAGCAGCTTCTTCCCATGCTGGGCAAGGAGTCTTGGCTGGTAACTCTAGATCTCAAGGAGGCATACCTGCACGTCCCCATAAGACCAATTTGCAGAAGATACCTCAGATTTCTTGCAGGATCAGAGCATTATCAATTCTCAGCATTGCCCTTTGGCTTATCTACTGCGCCCACAGTGTTCACGAAATGCCTGGCATCAGTAATCGCTCATTGCAGACTTCAGGGAATTCAAATCTATCCCTACCTGGACGACTGCCTGATACAAGCGGACAACAAAACAAATTAACAGAAGACTTACAAAGAGTCATCTACCTGCTACAAGCCCTGGGATACACAGTCAATACAAAAAAGTCAAGGCTGTTTCCATCCCAAATAATAACCTTTCTGGGTGCAGAACTGGACACATCAAAACAAATGGCATTTCTAACTGCAGAAAAGAAAGAGCAACTTCCTCTCTATTTCTTGGCATTAACAAAGCAGAGCCATCTAACTGCAAGAAAAGTGCTACAAGCTCTAGGCTTCATGGCATCCTGCATAATTCTGGTCCCTCATGCCAGGCTTCATATGAGAAAGCTACAGTGGTACCTAAAGAATTTGTGGTCTCAGCACAAGCACAGCCTGGAAACCAAAATTCCAATGATCCCATGCCTGAAGCAAGAGTTCTTATGGTGGGCTCAGGCCTGTCAATCAAACACAGGGCTGCCCTTCTGCAAAAGTCAACCAAGACAAACTATCACGACAGATGCCTCAGACCTCGGTTGGGGGGCACACATGATGGACAAGTGCATTCAAGGCCTATGGACTCAAGACCAACTGCATCTGCACATAAATCTAAAAGAAATGATGGCAGTAAAATTGGCAATCCAGGCATTCAGACCTCTTCTCCACGAAGGCCAGCTGTTGATAAGGACAGACAACACCACAGTTATGTGGTACATCAACAAACAGGGAGGCACACACTCATACCCCTATGCCGGCTGGCACTAGACCTATGGGATGTGGCTCTGAGCTACAACCTTCAGTTACAGGCAATTTATGTACCAGGAAGGAAAACATTCTAGCAGACATATTAAGCAGAACTACAACAGATGCCCACGAATGGATGCTGCATCCGGACATCTTCAAAGCCATCACAAGAGAATGGGGATTACCACAAATAGACTTGTTTGCATCCCCATACAATCACCAGTTGAAGAAATTCTGCACAAGGACTTACCACCCACTTGCTTGGAAGGTGGACTCCCTATCCTTCAGTTGGAAAAGCCTGACAGCATACGCATTCCCACCACTTCCTTTGATGCACAAGGTGCTTCTCAAGATCAAAGAGGAATGTCCGAGGATCATTCTGATAGCCCCAGACTGGCCAAGACAGCATTGGTACCCACTGCTGAGGAGCATGTCCCGGGAACAAATATGGAAACTGCCCCTGATCCCATTGCTGCTGACACAGAACAACTACAACATTCTGCATCCAAACCTAAAAACTCTGCAGCTAACTGCCTGGAACATTGCATAACAGAAATTAACCCAAATTTATCCCAAAGGGTTAAGGACATAATCCTGGAGGCTCGTAGACCTTCAACAAGAAAGAATTATGCAGCAAAATGGAAAAGATATCTCATCTGGAGTGCTGCAAAGGGGCAAGATGTGACACTGGTGAACATAGCCAACATCCTGGAGTACTTGGGGGAGCTCTAGCACACAGGCCTGTCCTATTCCTCCATCAAGATACATGCATCAGGTATTTCAGCACAATACAGCTTGGATCCTCCTGTCTTCTCGCATCCTCTGCTCAGACAGTTTCTGAGGGGAATTAAAAATGTAAAACCTCCCAGGAAACCTCCATTGCCAGCATGGGACTTGAACTTTGTGCTAGAAAACTGACTCTACCTCCTTCGAGCCAGCAGCTACAGCAGACTTGCAATACTTATCCTGGAAGACTGCCTTCCTGCTGGCAATAACTTCAGCAAGAAGGGTCTCTGAACTACAAGCATTAATGGCAGTACAACCCTTCCTGATCTTCCATCAAGATAGAGTGTCCATGAGAACAAATTCTACATTTATGCCTAAGGTGGTATCCAGAGTCTCTTTAAATCAGGCTATCCACCTTCCTACATTCTTCCCCAACCCACAGAACAGGGGAGAAAAGCTCTTACATACCTTGGATGTACACAGGCAATTACGCTACTACCTGGACAGGACAAAAACAATAGAAAAACTGACCAGCTTCTGGTAGCTTATGCAACAGGAAAAGAAGGAAAACCAATTTCTAAACAGACAATCTCCAAATGGATAGGAAATTGCATTAGACTTTGTTACTCCTACCATGGAAAGAAAACTCCAGAGAACATCAGGCCTCACTCCACAAGGGCCACAGCCACTACCACAGCTTTCTTACGAGGAGTGGCTACCAAAGACATTATAGAGGCTGCTACTTGGACCTCCGTGCATACATTTGCCAAGCATTATAACTTACCTCTATACTCTAGATCCCGTGCTGGCTTTGCCACTGCTGTTTTGCAAGGGATCCTGACTACACCATAATCTATTCTCATTTCCTCCTCCCTAGTTTAGCTATGGTATTCTACCCATTTGTAAGGACTGCAGATGCATCCTTGAAGGACATAGTACAGTTTTGTACCTACCATAAATGTAGATGTCCGAGAGGAATGCATCTGCAGTCAGGATTACCCACCCTCCTTCCCCTCTGAGGTACTCCTAGGGTACTTACCAATCTTCAGCTAGCTTGAGGGGATCTATTATGGTGTATTTGTTTGTATATATGTACATACATGTTTATTTTGTGTGTTTGCTCTCTACTATTTGGAAACTTTGGCATTTATCCAAATTTAGCCTACCAAGAGGGCACCTGGCATCTGGGGCAAGAAACACTGAGGAAAATGGCATCGGCTGATGCCTTTATACCCGAAAAACTGCCGCAATGACGTCGGGTGAAGTGCGACACCAGCCAAAGCCAGACCCAGACTTTGGAATCCGGCCGACCGAAGGGCTGCCTGACGACAGGACAACCCATTTGTAAGGACTGCAGATGCATTCCTCTCGGACATCTACATTTATGGTAGGTACAAAACTGTATTTTACGTCCCTCGTGGATATGGGGGCTATTCAGCCAGTACCAGAACAGGAAAAAGGACAAGGTTTTTATTCAAGACTGTTCCTGGTACCCAGAAAAGACCATGCCTGGCATCCATTACTGGATTTATTGATTTTGAACACATTCTTGGACATCCCAAAAGTCAAAATGCTTACTTTACAACAGCTTCTGCCCTTGCTGGGCAAGAATGCTTGGTTAGTGACTCTGGACTTGAGGCATACCTGCATATCCCAATAAGGGAATTGTGCAGAAGATACCTCTGCTTTAAGGCTGGTTTTATGCATTACCAATTCTCTGCACTGCCCTTTGGCTTATCTACTGTGCCCAGGGTCTTTACAAAGTGCCTGGCACCAGTAATTGCATTTTGCAGACAAAGAAGCATACAGATCTATCCTTACTTGGACGACTGTCTCATTCAAGCAGAAAACAAGGACATTCTTCAACATCTGGCGTTTGTAAAAAGGCTTCTAACATGCCTAGGGTACACAATAAACGAAAAGAAATCACAACTGGTACCCTCTCAAAAGATTACTTTCCTGGGTGCAAGCTTGAATACACCTGCCCAGATGGATTACCTTACGCCAGACAAACAAAGGCAACTATTTACTTCAAATAGATAGCAACAAAAACCCAGTTATCTGCAAGACAAATTCTGCAGGCTTTGGGGTTCATGGCATCCTGCATTCTACTAATTCCATATGCAAGACTGCATATGAGGAAACTACAGTGGTATCTAAAATGTTTATGGAGTCAGCATTGTCACAGTCTAGAAACAATGATTCCTTTCATTCCCTGCCTACAACATGAGTTTCTTTGGTGAGCAGAGACATGTCACCAGAACATGGGATGGTCTTTCACTACCCCCTGCCACCCAAACCCTAACTACAGATGTATCAGACTATGCGTGTGGGGCCCACCTGGTGGGGAGATGCATTCAGGGCATATGGAGCCCAAAACAAATGCATCTGCATATCAACCAGAAATAGATGTTAGCTGTTCAGAATGCCCTGACAGCCTTCAAGGACTTACTTGATCCAGGACAACTACTGATAAAGATGGACAACACCACGGTTATGTGGTACATAAACAAGCAGGGAGGTACACATTCCTACCCCCTTTGCAGACTAGCCATGGCATTGTGGGACACAGCCTTGACTTACCAAGTACATCTTCAAGCTCAGTTCCTGCCAGGAAAACAAAATACTCTGGCAGACGACCTAAGCAGAAATATTATGGACCCTCATGAGTGGAAACTGGATCCACAAGTCTTCAGCATAACAGAGAAATGGGGAAGTCCGGACATAGATCTATTTTCCTCTTCCCCAGAATTATCAACTGGACAAGTCCTTGTGCAGAATTTATCACAGACAAGCATGGAAACGTGGATGCCTTATCCTTCAGTTGGAAAAACCTATGGATGCCCCTATCCTTTAGTTGGAAAAACCTATCAGTCTACACCTTTCCTCCTCTGCCTCTTCTTTCTAAGGTCTTACTAAAGGTCAGACAGGAAAAAACAAATATTATCCTAATTGCCCCGGATTGGCCTCACCAGCACTGGTACCCAATTCTAAGGAATATGTCTCGACTCCTTCCTTGGTACTTGCCTCAAATACCTCATCTTCTGTCTCAGCAGAGCAATCAAATTCAGTGCAATCAACTCCAAACTCTGAACCTGGCAGCATGGCTGATCATGTAATTATTCAAACACCTCTCAGTAAATCTATGATGGATGTCATTTTGGAAGCCAGAAGGCCTAATACTAGAAAATCTTATGCTGACAAATGGAAGAGATTCCGTGCTTGGAACCAAGCACAAGTGACGGACACAGCAAAGCCAAATATTCCTCAGTTTTTACAATACTTGACTGAGATGCTTGACAAGGACCTATCTTTTTCATCAATAAAAATCCATGCCTCTGCCATCTCGGCTCATTACAACACAGAGCCTCCCATCTTTTCTCATCCTCTGCTAGAACAGTATCTTAGAGGGGCCAAAAATTTAAGGCCTCCCAGATCATCACCAACTCCGGCATGGGACCTCAATTTTGTGTTGGAAAAACTCACCCTGCCTCCATTTGAACCAGCAGCTACTGCGGATATAAAGTTTTTATCTTGGAAAACCGCTTTCCTCCTGTCAGTCACTTCAGCAAGAAGGGTTTCAGAACTACAGGCGCTCATGGCTGGGGAGCCTTTTATTACATTTTAACCAGACAGGGTGTCTCTCAGGACCAATTCTTCCATTATGCCTAAGGTGGTATCCAGTTGTGGCTCTTAACCAAACTATTCACCTGCCAACTTTTTACCCAAATCCACAGAACAAGGGGGAGCAAATTCTGCATTCCTTGGACGTACACAGACAACTAAGATTTTACTTAAACAGGACAAAATCTTTAAAAAAAAGTCTGAGCAGCTACTGGTGGCATTTGCTGCAGGATCAGAGGGGAAGGCTATTTCAAAGCAGAATATTTCAAAGTGGATAAGCCACTGCATTCGTTTCTGCTATTTGCATCATGGTAAACCGGTGCCCAAGGGAATCTGGTTACATTCCACCAGGGCTGCATCAGCTTTTCTCAGAGGGGTGCCAACCAAAGACATTCTAGAAGCTGTTACTTGGAGCGCTGTTCATACTTTTACAAAGCATTATCATTTGCCTCTCTTCTCTAAGTCCAGGGCAGGCTTTGACACTGCAGTTCTGCAGGGCCTTATAGCCGCTCCTAATGCTATTTAGTTCCAGCCTCCCATCCATAGCTTTGGGATTCTACCCAAATGGAATGACTGCAACATTGAAACATGAAGAACGTAGTACAGTTGTGTACACTTACCATAAATGTAGATGTTCGAGTGTATTCACTGTTGCAGTCCGGGTTACCCACCCACCATCCCCCTTTTTTATAGAACTTCTCTTTCCCTCACTATATTCTACAGCCTTTGTGGTGTGTTTGCTTTTAGATGAAGGTAAAGTTTGTTACAATTGCATTTATATATATATATATATGTATGTATATGTGTATATATATATATATATATATATATATATATATATATATATATATATTTTTTTTTTTTTTTGCTGGGGCAAGAAAAACTAAAGCAAATGGCATCGGCTGCATGTTTTATACCCCTGACGACCTGACGTCATGGAAAAGGAGACCGCAACTGATGCAGGACCCAAGACTTTGATATTCAGGCCGACTGAGGGCAGCCTGCCAGCAGATTACCCAAATGTAATGACTGCAACAGTGAATATACTCGAACATTTACATTTATGGTAAGCGTACACAACTGTACTTTCTAGCAGTATGGGTAAAATACTGCATCTGAGGTGTGGCTCATCTTAAAGAAAAGGTAAAGTATTTGAGTAATGCAACAAGTCCATTGTTGGGCCAGAAACATACATCATAAAAGGAGAGAGACTGGAAATGCCAGTAGGATTCTGGGGGTAGAAAGGTGTATTTGGGGGGGAGTATACAGGTAACCAAGAAGTGGGCTCAGAGGATAACGTATCTCCCAAAATTAGTGCAGACGTTTATCTTGAGAAAGGGTGGAAGATGTATGTAATATATTGGTTAGCTTCACTGGGGGGTTAACAGTAGAAGAATTCATACAAGCATGTGGCTGAGATGTAGGATATTACAGCAGCAGAAACAAGGTAAAGCTGGAGGTCTAACAGAGCGAAATGAGATCTCATTGTTAATGCCTCCTGGTATCTGTGGTTTTAACACAATAAATAATGCAGTTAGTGTATTAATCAATTTTGACTTAATGCAGTGAGTATATTAGTAATCCATTTTGACCTTTTCTGTACTTAATGTTTTTTTTGTATTACCTAGGGGATTGTGAGTGGGGTCTCTGTTTAACACATGGTCACCAGGAAATTCACCTCAAGAGCAAAGTTCTAGAAGGTGAATCTTGGTATCCATGTATGATGAGTTACGATTGGTGACCCTGTTATAAGTCTCTGCAGTGCATGGAGCTTTATCTGCTCCATTTGAACCAGTTCCAGTAGAGAAAAACAGAGTGAGTTTAGGCACGCAAACTGTTTTGCTAGCATTGAAAGCCAATAAAGCACTTGGTGATGGCAAACAGCAGCATACCTCTCAACTTCTTTGCTTAAGAATTTTGGACAAAAATAGTGGGGGACAGAGGTAATGAAAATAAGTGGCAGCTTTTAAATATTCTAACTCTCTCTAAAAGTTAATAGAACAACAGGCTGATCATTGTATTTCACTATCGCAGTAGTAACATCTTGGGATTTCCTGCTGTGGAAGCCCTTGGCTATCCTGAATACCAGAAATGTGTACCCCTTCTGACCTGGCAGACACCTTCCCCCTCCAAAGTAAGGATGTGGTCTAAAGGTTGTCAGCTGGTGACTTTTTCTCAGTTCTTAACATCAGAGCCCGATAAACTGCAGTTGAATACTTTGGTCAGTTCAGAATAGAGAGCATGACTAAAGCCAAGTACCCAAGTGGGAAAAAAAATTCCTGCTACTTTGCATTTGTTGTTAGATGTCAGTGGATAAGACCAATGTTTGCCTAGAGTGTGGGAAATGTCTCACAGGGACTTCCACACATTGTTTGCTCTGCCTGGGCTCCAGTGTGCTCACTTTAATTTTAGAACTGTAAAGCATCGGGTAGAGTTGCTTGAAAGGTTTTTAGAGAGAGAGTGAGCATCTGTGGCTCACATGCATGATGACATCCTCTGGTCATACTGAGTTGGATTTTTCTCACAAAAAGGAATGTCTGAAGAGTGGAATGGACAACAGCCTATTGGTGTCATAGTCCACCCAGGCTCATTATTGTTAAAGGGGAGAGACATGTTTGCAGTCCTCTTAATGACAGTGCAGCCAAGTCATCTGGGGACACCCTTCTGAAGTCCACCATACCATCTGCCCATTTGACATCTGTGGAAGTTGAACTTAGGGTGTCTGATGGGGCTGAAATCCCTTTGCAAGCTCGAGCATCCAACTCCCATACTAGAGAAGAATCCTCAGTAGACAAGGCAAAGGCCGTGGCCACCCACCTGTGTCTTGGGCTGAAGCTACACCCAAGATAGGGTTTCTATTACATTATCGATCACTAAATGCCGAACGGCCAAATACTCGAAATGGCCATTCATCGAAGTGTGTTTTGTGGGGTCGCAGTACAGTGGGGAACATATTTGCCCTTTCCCCACTGTAGTGCGACCTCGGAGTTGGTATATATAATTGGCGCAGCCCCCCACAACAAATGATTCGATGAGCGTCCGTTTCGAGTATTTAGCTGTTTGTAATTTAGTGATTCGATAATGTAATATAGACCCCCCCCCCCAAGATAGGACTGAAGCCTAAACATAAGGCCTGCCACAGCTTAAGACTTGTGTGTGTCAGCCACTTCAAGTTGACCTGCAGGAGATGATCAGGTTAGCTGAAGATCTCGTGGATTTTGAGATCCAAACAGCAGAGTCCTGGTAGGTGGTCTGATCCAGGAACAACTTTTCCTCCCAAGTAGTTCTTTGTGTTTCACTGTTGCAGTCATCACACTTTGGTTATCCTACCAGGGGGTGGCCCTCAGTTGGCCCAAATACCAGAGGCTTAGTATTTCTGCGTCGGTTGCTGTCACTCCAGGACTGACGTCAGGTCATCAGTGGTATAATATCAGGCAGGCGACGCCATTACATCAGTCTTTCTTGCCGAGGAGCCCGAAGCAGAAGCAATTTGCACTAGTGCCGGTTGGCCGCTACCTGAGTTTCGGCTCCGAATTGAAGTTGGTCTTCAAAAGTCAAGTACCCTGTTGGGGATTCTTTTTTCCTGCTCTAACAGATGTCAGGAAAAGTTAACAGTTGTCTCGCCTGTGGAAAGCAAATACCACACCAAGATTTCCATTGTTACTGTGTAACCTGTTTAGGCTCAGACCACGACGTTCCTCACTGTCAGTTTTGTGCCTTGTTTAATGCCCAAACTATTCATCGGGCCCTTATTGTAACAAAATACTTTCATTCTCGATCTCCGTATTCCGAAATGGCTTTGGTAAGCCATTTGACTACAGATCTTCCGAAAAATCGTAAGGATAAAGACAGTGACAAGACAACACACATGTCCAAAACTGCCGACGACGCTTCCGTTAAGCTGGTCACCAGTTCGCCGGTACTCAGTGAGATGCTTTTGCAGCCCCTGATGCCCACTTCGATGGATTCACATGCCACTACTGAGACCCGTTCGGAGTCCATTATGCCGCAAGACTTTTTTCTGACTACGGAACCTGCGGGTGTCTCTACCTTGGATGGGTCCGGAGCCGCTATGCAGGCACCAGCTTCTGAGGAAGTTCTTTGCACTACCAATACTCAACTTAAACCGACAACTTTTCGCTTCTTCAGTTCTTTCTAAAACTACTGAGTTTCTAAGACCAAGAGTATGAGCTACGCCTAAAAAAATGCCTGCCCAAACTCAAAGGCCTGCTTCCTTGCCACAATCTCAGATGCTTAAAATGGCCGAAGACCTGATCATGCTAATTAGGGGAAGCTAGCCTTCCCCTTCTAAAAGAAAGAGCCTTGTCCCCAGCAGCTTTATCTGACCAAGAGTCCGATGACTGAGGTTTCAGATATGAAGACATGCCTTTATCTGCCTGTGAGGATTCAGATGCAGAGGAATCCATTCCTTCTGCCTCCCCTCCAGAGGATTTTTCTTTTGGTGAAACCTTACTTACTTTGAGAGAGCATTTCCATTGGGAATGCCAGGATTATCCTCAGTCCAAAAAGAAACTTGGGGAATTTTTAGATTTACCTCAGCACAGACCCTTAGCTATCCCTTCTGTTCTGGATGTTGTGGATGATGTCTTTATGGAATCCAGCCTAACTCCTGATACTTTACCCCCTGCTCCAAGGAAACCTGATAGGTACTACAGAGTCCCTGACTCCCACAAATTTCTCTTCAGAAATCCTACTGCTGACCCTGAGGTCATCTCCCAAGGACCTAAAGGAATAAAATTAACTACAGCTAAAAATCCCACTCCCACTGACAGGGATTTCCTAGCTTTAGACAGATTGGGTAAAAAAGTATACACCTGCAACTCTTGCCATTAGAGCATTGAATTGTCAGTTCCACATGTTGAAATACCAGCAACATACTATGGAACTTATTAAGCAAAAATTGTCTACCTTTCCTGACTGTCCAGAAAATAAAGAATTACAGGAGCTTATGCATTCTGCAAGCCAAGTCAGCAAGCATACCCTGCAATGTGGGTTTGACTCCCTAGAAGCATCTTGCAGGGCAGAAGTCACAGGTTCTGTACTTAGGCATGCCTGGCTTAAGGAGCAGACCTTGCCAGGCCATGTCAAATCAAAATTATTGGACGCTCCTCTGAACAAGGATAATCTGTTTGGCGCCAAAGCAGAAGAGGTTTTAAAAAAGATGAAAGAAAAGGTTAAGTCTGTGCAGGCAGTCAAAGATTTTTTGCAAGTGCAGCCTTCCAAGATTCAGTAGGCATTGCCCCTCAAAACATTGGTCCTTTCCAGCCCCCTCAAGGCCAACTCAAACTAGACCCAGGGGAAATAGACCCCCCCCAAAGAATACAGTCTCAGGGTATGCAGAGATCTAAGGAATGGAGTACCTCCACTTGTAAAGCAGGGAGTGCTACACCACCCCCTTACAGAAAGAATTCACAATGACTTCTCGACTCCACTCCTCACCTCTGCCCAGTTGCTCATGCACCTAGGAGGAAAACTTGCCCACCATGCAAAAAACTGGACCTCCATCACCAACGATTGATGGGTCCTCAACATAGTATCCCAGGGGTACAAATTTTATTTCCACATGCTGTCAACTCCAAAAGGGTTCCCAGACCTTCCTCCAAACTAGTGGGCAGAGGCACTAAGCAAAGTTCAGCCCCTGCTCTCCATAAGGGCAATTCAGCCTGTTCCTGCAGAACAGATAGATCAAGGTTTTTATTCGACTTTTCCTGGTACCCAGAAAAGAGGGTGCATGGCGCCCAGTCTTAGATCTATCCATTCTAAACACTTTCCTGGTCGTACCAAAATTCAAAATGCTCACCCTACAGCAGCTTCTCACTATGCTGTCCAAAGATGCCTGGTTAGCCGCCCTAGACTTAAAGGAGGCCTATCTGCATATCCCAATCAGGGACTCCTGCAGGAAATATCTACGTTTCAGGGCAGGATCTATGCATTATTAGTTCTCTGCACTTCGTTTGGCTTATCCACTGCTCCCAGAGTTTTCACAAAATGCCTGGCTCCAGCCATTGCCTATTGCAGACAGAAAAATGTTCAAATTTACCCTTACTTGGATGATTGCCTGATTCAGGCGGACAGTCAGGAAAAGCTGTTGCAGCACCTGACATTTGTAAAAGACCTTTTAACCTCCCTGGGGTACACGATCAATGAAAAGAAATCCAAACTAGTACCCAGTCAAAAAATTGTATTCCTGGGAGCAAGCTTGGACACAGCAACCCAGATGGCATTTATTACTCTAGAAAAACTAGCTTATCTGACAGGCTACTTCACTCAAATGGCCACCAGAACCTAGCTATCTGCAAGGAAATTCCTGCAGGCTCAAGGGTTCATGTCCTCCTGCAGTCTGCTCATTCCATATGCCAGACTGCTTATGAGGAAACTTCAATGGTATTTGAAAAGTCTTTGGTGCCAACATTCTCAGGACCTGGAAACTATCATTCCTATAATACCTTGTCTAAGGAAAGAGTTCCTTTGGTGGGCAGCAGCATGCAACCACAACAAGGGGCTTCCCTTTACACAACCCCATGCCGCCCAGACCCTAACCACAGATGCATCAGACTATGCCTGGGGGTGCACATCTAGAGTGCAGGTGCATTCAGGGCCACTGGAGCCTAAATCAAATCCATCTGCACATCAACTAAAAAGAGATGCCAGCTGTTCAGCACGCTCTGACAGCTTTCAGATCCCTACTCTCACCGGGGGCCCCTACTAATCAAAACTGACAACACCACAGTGATGTATATCAGCAAGCAGGGGGAAACCCCCTCTGCAGGCTAGCCATGACCCTGTGGAACACTGCCTTAGCCATGCATAGTCACCTGCAAGCTCAATTCCTGCCAGGCAATCAAAACTCTGTGGCAGACAACTTAAGCAGAAATCTCCTAGACCCACACGAGTGGCAATTAAACCACAACACCTTCAGCCTTGTGACCCAGAAATTGGGTACCCCAAAGGTGGACCTATTTGCCTCCCCCTACAACCACCAGTTCAGCAAAACATGCACCAGGGTACCTCACAGTAAGGCCTGGGAAGTGGATGCCCTATCCTTCCAGTGGGCAAACTTCTCAATCTATGCATTTCCCCCACTGCCTCTTCTTACAAGAGTATTACTCAAGGTAAGGGAGGAAAGACCAAGAGCAATTCTGATTGCCTCAGACTGGCCACGCCAACACTGGTACCCACTATTGCGCAGTCTGTCATCAGTGCCCCCATGGCACCTACCCCATATGCCAACTCTCCTGACTCCGCAGAAGGGACAGTTCTTGCATCCGCAATTGCAAACCCTGAACCTTGCAGCTTGGCTTATTCCTTGAATTCTTCTCCAGTAGCCAGCCTAAGCAAGCAGGTACTGGATGTTGTACGTGAAGTCAGACAACCCAGTACAAGGAAATCCTATGTTGACAAGTGGAAAAGGTATTTTTCCTGGATTCACACTAAAGGAGCGGATACAGCACAGCCCTCCTTACCACTTATCCTGGATTACCTAGCAGACCTACTCCACAGAGGCCTGTCCTCTTCCATTAAGATCCATGCCTCTGCCATCTCTGCTAATTACAGCACTGAGCCACCTCTCTTCTCTCATCCTCTCATCAAGCAGTTCCTGAGAGGGGCTAACAACATAAGGCCACCAAGAAGAGCCCCCACCCCTGCTTGGGACCTTAACTTTGTGGTGGAAAAGCTCACGCTACCCCCCCCCCCTGTTTTGAGCCTGCAGCATCAGCAGAGTTAAAATTTCTCTCTTGGAAAACAGCCTTGCTTCTGGCCATCACTTCAACTAGAAGAGTGTCTGAGCTACAAGCACTTATGCTGTGGGAACCCTTCATTATTTTCCATGCTGACAGGGTCTCCCTCAGGGCCAACCCAACTTTCATGCCTAAAGTGGTGTCCAGTGTGGCTCTCAACCAATCTATCCATTTACCCACTTTTTTCCCTAATCCTCAAAATAAAGGGGAAGGAATCCTGCTCTCTTTAGATCTGCACAAACAGCTCAGATTCTACCTTGATAGGACTAAGCCCTTTAAGAAATCTGGCCAGTTACTAGTCAGCTTTGCACCAGGGGCAGAGAGCAAGGCCGTATCAAAACAAACCATCTCCAAAAGGATAGCACACTGTATAATTTCAGTTACAAACATGATGGGAAACCACCCCCTCAGGGGGTCAGAACACATTCCAATAGGGCAACTTCAACCTCTACAGCCTTTCTCTGAGGAGTCCCTACCAGGAACATTCTGGAAGCTGCTACTTGGAGTTCTGTTCATACCTTCTCCAAGCATTACCACCTGGCTATCTTTACAAAATCCAGGGCGGACTTTGCAACAGCAGTACTTTCTTCACACTACCGAAACTCGACACAAACCAACTTCTTTTGCGTCTTCAGTTTTTTTCTAAAACTACTGAATTTCTAAGGCCCAAGGTATGAACTACGCCTAAAAAAACGATGACCCAAGCTCAGGTACCTGCTTCCATGGCTCAATCTCAAATGCTTAAAATGGCAGAAAACATTGTCATGCTTATTAGGGGAAGCCATCCTTACCCCTTCCAAAAGAAAGAGACTTGTCCCAAGCAGTTTTGTCTGACCAGAAGTCTGATGACTCTGAGGTTTCTGAATATGAAGACTTGCAACCGCGATCTGCTTATGAGGATTCAGATGCAGAGGAATCCATTCCTTCTGCCTCTCCTCCAGAGGATTTTTCATATGGTGAAACCCTACATACTTTAAGGGAGCATTTCCAATGGGAATGTCAGGACTATCCTCAGTCCAAAAAGAGACCCAGTGAATTCTTAGACTTACCACAGCACAGACCTTTAGCCATTCCTCCTGTCTTGGATGTTCTGGATGACGTCTTTCTGGAATCCAGTTTGACTCCTGACACCCTTCCTCCTGCTCCCAGGAAACCTGACTGGTATTACAGAGTCCCTGACTCTCACAAATTTCTTTTCAAAAATCCTACTGCTGACCCAGAGGTAATCTCACAAGGACCTAAAGGAATAAAAGCAACCACAGCTAAGAATCCCACCCCCTCGGACAGGGATTCCCGAGCTTTAGACAGATGGGGTAAGAAAGTATACACCTCTGCAACTCTTGCATTAGAGCACTATATTGTCAGTTTCACATGCTGAAATACCAGCAACTTACCACGGAACTCCTCAAGCAAAAAAATATCTACCTTTCCTGCTTGTGCACAAAATAAAGACGTACCAGAGCTTATGCATTCTGCAAGCCAAGTTACTAAACTCACCTTGCAATGTGTCTTTGACGCCCTAGAAGCATCCTGCAGGGCAGCAGTCACAGGTTCTGTACTTAGAAGGCATGCTTAGCATAAGAAACAGACCTTGCCAGACCATGTCAAATCAAAGCTATTGGGCACACCATTGAACAAAGACAGTTTGTTTGGCACCAAGGCAGAAGAGGTTAAAGATGGAAGAAAAAGCTAAATCTATGCAGACAAGATTTCCAGCCTCCGAGGTTCAGTTGGCACTGCCCCTCCAAACACTGGTCCATTCCGGCCCCCTCCAGGCCAGCTTAGACAAGACCTAGGAGAAGTAGACCACCCAGACAGCAGTCCCAGAGAATGCAGAGATCTAAGCAATGGAGTTCCTCCTCTTCAAAAACAGGGAGTGCTAAACCACCTCCTTATGGAAAGAACTCACAATGACTTTACACCTCCACCCCTTACCTCTGCCCACCTGCTTGTGCCCCTAGGAGGAAAACTCTCCTCCCATGCAAAAAACTGGGCTGCTATTACCAACGACCGATGGATTCTCAACATAGTGTCCCAGGGATACAAATGTTATTTCCACAACTCTGCCAATCCCAAAAGGGTTCCCAGATCTTCCTCCAAACCAGTGGGCAGAGGCCAAAAAACAAGTAAATTCCCTGCTCTCCTTGAGGGTAATACAGCCTGTTCCTTCAGACGAGATAGGCCAAGGTTTCTATTCAAGACTTTTCCTGGTACCCAGAAAAGAGGGCACCTGGCACCCAATCATCGACCTATCAATTCTAAACACCTTCCTGGTGATACCAAAATTCAAAATGCTCACCCTGCAGCAGCTTCTTCCTATGCTTTCCAAGGATGCTTGGTTAGCCACCATAGACCTAAAAGAGGCCTGTCTATACATCCCAGTCAGGGATTCTTGCAAGAAATATCTACGTTTCAGTGCAGGATCTATGCACTTTCAATTCTCTGCGCTTCCCTTTGGCTTATCCACTGCTGCCAGAGTTTTCACAAAATGCCTAGCTCCAGCCCTTGCTTTTTGCAGACAAAGGAATATTCAAATGTATCCCTACTTAGAATTGCCACACCTGACCTTTGTAAAGGACCTACTGACCTCCCTGGGGTATACTATAAATGAAAAGAAATCCAGACTAGTCCCCACTCAAAAAATTGTATTCCTGGGAGCAAACCTGGACCCAGCCTCCCAGATGGCATTCCTTACTCCAGAAAAACAAGCCTGTCTGACAGGCTACTTCTCTCATCTAGCCACCAGAACCCAGTTATCTGCATAGAAAATCCTGCAAGCTCTAGGGTTCATGGCATCCTGCATTCTACTCATTCCATATGCCAGACTGCATATGAGGAAACTACAATGGTACCTAAAAAGCCTTTGGTGTCAACACTGTCAGTGTCATACCTACAATACCCTGTCTAAGGAAAGATTTTCTTTGGTGGGCAGCAGCATGCAACCACAAGGGTTTTCCCTTCTCACAACCCCACGCCGCCCCGACCCTAACCACAGACGCATCCGATTATGCCTCTGGTACACACCTGGAGGGCAGGTCCATTCAGGGCCATTGGTGCCCAAATTAAATGCATCTGCACATAATCGAAAACAAGTTGCTAGCTGTTCTGCACGCTCTGCCAGCTTTCAGACTCCTACTCTCGCCGGGGCCTCTGGTGGTCAAAACGGACACCACAGCGATATGGTATATCAACAAGCAGGAGGAACTCACTCATCCTCTCTGCAGGCTCGCCATGACCCTTTGGCACATGGCTTCAGCCATGCAAATTCACCTGCTAGCACAATTCCTGCCAGGCTCCTAAAACTCACTGGCAGACAATTTAAGCAGAAACCTGCTAGACCCACACGAGTGGCAGCTAGACCACAGAACCTTCAACCTTGTAACCCAGAAATGGGGCACCCCAAAGGTGGACCTCCTTGCCTCCCACAACAATTACCAGCTCAGCAAATTCTGCCCCAGGGAACCTCACAGCAAGGCCTGGAAAGTGGATGCTGTATCCTTCCAATGGGTAAACCTCTCTATCTATGCATTTTCCCCTCTACCTCTAATTTCAAGGGTACTGCTCAAAATAAGGGAGGAAAAACCAAGAGTAATCTTGATTGCCCCAGACTGGCCATGCCAGCACTGGTACCTACTGCTGTGCAGCCTTTCATCCCTGCCACCGTGGCACCTACCACAGATCACAACACTCCTGACCCAGAAGAATGGAGAATTTATGCATCCACAATTGCAGACCCTGAACCTGGCAATCTGGCTTATTCCCTGACCTCTCCATCTGCCAGCCTAAGCAAACAAGTCCTGGATGTTATATGTGAGGTCAGATGCCCCAGCACTAGAAAATCCTATGCTGACAACTGGAAAAGGTATTGCATCTGGATTCAGGCTAAAGGAGTTGAAACAGCCCAGCCCTCCCTACCACTCATCCTGAATTACCTATCAGACCAACTACATAGGGGCCTTTCCTTCTATTCTATTAAAAGTCTTGCCTCTGCCATCTCTGCTCCTTACAGCACAGAGCCACCTCTCTTCTCTCACCCTCTCATCAAGCAGTTCCTAAGAGGGGCTAACAATTTAAGGCCCACCCAGAAGTGCTCCTACCCTAGCTTGGGACCTTAACTTTGTGTTGGAAAAGCTCACACTACCCCCCCCCCCCACCCCTCGAGCCTGCAGCTTCAGCAGAGTTAAAATTCCTCTCTTGGAAAACAGCCTTGCTTCTGGCCATCACTTCAGCTAGAAGAGTTTCAGAGCTACAAGCCCTCATGGCTGTAGAGCCCTTCATCATTTTCCATGCTGACAGGGTCTCGCTGCCTCTCCAAGTCAAATCTACGCTGCTAGATGCCCCTTGGATAAAGACCAGTTGTCTGGCCCTATAGCATGAGATGGTCATTAAGAAAATGGAGGACAGAACCAAGTCCATGCAAACTGTCAAGGACTTCTTACAGGTGCAGCCTCCCAGGTTCAGCAGAAACTTCCACACAAAACACTGGTCCTTTCCCTTACAGACAAAACCAGTCCAGAGAAAGGGATGCATAGACAGAACTCCTAGGCATCAGTCCCATAGTCAACAAAGACCCAGGCAGTGGTCCACTACTGCCCCTAGGCAAGGGAGTTCTAAACCAACCATCTTCTCCAAGGGCTCTCAATGACTGTCTTCCCTCCCTTCTGCCTCTCAAGTCAACCTACAGGCTAGGAGGAAGACTTTCCCTCTTCCTACAAATCTGGCAGGCCATCACCTCAGATGTAGGGGTCCTAAAAATGATCACTAGCGGGTTGCAGACTCTATTTCAGAGAGAAACCAAAAGGTTAGTTTGCCCAGACGTCCCTGCAAATCAGAGGACAGAAGCTGTTCGCCAGATCCGAAAGCTTCTTCCCAGGGTGCTGTAGAACCTGTACCAAAAGAACAGACTGGAAAAGGATTTTATTCAAGACTGTTCCTGGTCCCCAAAAAAGAGGGCACCTGGCTCCATATCCTAGACCTCTCCACCCTGAATCTGTCCCTCCTGGTTCCAGAATTCAAGATGTTGACTCTACAAAAAGTACTACCTATGCTCCTGCCACATACCTGGCTAGTGACCCTAGATCTGAAGGATGCCTACCTGCATATCCCTATCAGGCAGTCCTGCAGGAGTTACCCAAGGTTCAGAGCAGGGTCCCAACACTTTCAGATGTTCATGTTTAACTGTTGCAGTCATCACCTGTGATGCTCTCGGCCGGCCTGAATACCAGAGTCAGTGTTTCTGTGCAACACCATTACATCAGTCTTTCTTGCTGTGGAGCCTGTAGCAGAAGCAGCTTGCAAGTGTGCCGGTCAGTCGCTACCAGAGTTTGAATTACAGCTGAAAAAGTCTAAAGCTAAGTACCTCATTGGGGATCCTTTTCTCTTGCGCTAACCGATGTCCGAAAAAGTTAATTGTCTCGCCTGTGGAAAGCAAATACCTTGACAACACTTCCATTCATACTGCTTCACTTTGTTTAGGCCCAGACCACGACGTCCCCCGATGTACTCCGTGTTTCACTATTGCAATCATCAGATTTGGGTTATCTGCCTACAGGTAGTCCTCAGCCAGCCTGAATACCAGAGTCTTGGATTCCTGTGACGGATGTTGTCTCCTCTTCCATGACGTCAGGTCATCAGGGGTATAAAACATGCACTCGACGCCATTACACCAGTCTTTCTTGCCGTGCAGTGCCCGAAGCAGAAGTAGTTCGCAAGTGCCGGTCGGCTGACTCCTGAAATTATCGTTTGAGTTTCAGAACCGAAGTCTTCAAAAAGATACGTACCCCATTGGGGATCTTTTCTTTTGCTCCAACCGATGTCAGTAAAAGTTAACAATCGTCTTACCTGTGGAAAATAAATACCTCAAAGATTTTCATTCGTACTGCATTCCCTGCTTAGGCCCAGACCACGACGTCCCTTGCTGTCGGTTTTGTGCCTTGTTCAACCTCCGAACTATTCATCGTCTTGCTATCTTTGCAGCAAATTATTTTGGTACTCTGTATCCGTACCCCGAAATGACTTCGTTAAGCCATCTGACTACCGATCTGAAAAAACGTAAGGCTAAAGACAGAACGCATAGGTCCAAAACTGTCGATGACGCTTCCGTTAAGCTAGTCGCCAGTCCACCGGTACTCAATGAAGCACTTTCACAGCCCCTGTTACCTGCTATTTCAGATTCGCAGGCCTCTACTGAGACCCATTCGGAGTTCGGTATGCCACGAGATGCTTCGACTATGGAACCTACGGATGTCTCTACCTTGGATGGGTCCGGAGCCGCTGTGCGGGCACTGGCTTTTGAGGGTGTATTCAGGCCTACAGACTTGCATTTTAAACTAACACCATCTTCTTCATCCAGGCCTAAAACTTGCACCACACCTAGAAAACAGATGTCCAAATCACATGCTCACACCCATATGCCTAAAGAAATGCTTAGAATGGTTGAAGACCTTATTAACTTAATTAGGGGAAGCCAGCCTTCCCCCTCTAAGAGACCTAGAACTGATTTTCCTTCTGATTCTTCTAATCAGGAATCTGATATTTCTGTCCCTTTTGATTACCAGGATTTGCCCTTATCTACCTGTGAGGATTCTGATGCAGAGGATTCCATTCCCTCTGCTTCCCCTCCAGATTTTTCTTTTGGTGAAACCTTGCACACTCGGAGCATTTCCGATGGGAAAGCCAGGATTACTCTTACTTCAAAAAGAGGCTTAGGGAATTCTTACTCCTTCCTCAACACAGACCTTTAGCTATTCCTCCTGTTCTGGGCATTGTAGATTAAGCTTTCTTGGAATCTAGCCTTTCCCCAGACACCTTGCCTCCAGCTCCCAGAAAACCTGACATGTATTAGAGTACCTGACTCTCTCAAGTTTCTCTTCAAGAATCCTACTGCGGATCCAGATACCATTTCCCAAGGACCAAAAGGCATTAAGGCTACTGCTGGCAAAAATCCTACCCCTTCTGATAGAGATTCTAGAGCCTTGGGCAGATGGGGTAAGAAGGTGTACACTTCTGCTACTTTGGCATTTAGGGCTTTAAATTGCCAGTTTCATATGTTAAAATACCAGCAGCATATTATAGGACTACTAAAACAGAAATTGATGTTAATTCCTGACTGTGCTGAACACAAAAAAATTAGGATTTAATGCATTCTGCAGAACAAGTTGGTAAACATACTTTGCAATGTGGTTTTGACTCCTTTAGAAGCATCTTGCAGGGCTGCTATCACTGGGTCTGTACTTAGAAGGCATGCTTGGCTTAAGGAGCAAAACTTACCAGATCATGTTAAAGCTAAATTACTGGATGCTCCCTTAAACCAAGACCGCCTGTTTGGCAACAAAGCAGAAGTCGTCCTCAAAAGGATGGAAGAAAAAGCTAAATCTATGCAAACTGTTAGATGTCCTCCAAGTACAGCTTCCCAGATTTAGTAGGCATTGGCCTTCAAAGAATTGGTCCTTTCCAGTCACTTCCAGGCCTTCTCAGTCCAAACCCAGGAACAGCAGACCACCTAGGTTACAGTCTCAGGCTACACACAGGCCTAAGCAGTGGGGGGCTCCCACTTCCAAAGCAGGGAGTAGTAAGTCTCCCTCTATGGAAAAATGGCACAATGACTTAACCTTAACTCTTCCAAGCCCTGCTCAACTGCCTGTTCCTTTAGGAGGAAAGCTCACCCTGCATGCAAAAAGCTGGGAACTAAATTACCCAGGACAAATGGGTTTTGAATAGTTTCCCAAGGATACAGATTCCACTTTCACACCAAACCAACCCCAAACAGTTGGCCAGACCTACCCCAAATCAGTGGGCGGACGCACAACAGCAGGTTCTCTCTCTTCTACGTATCAGGGCTATTCACCCTGTCTCAGCAGAACAAAGGGGACAAGGGTTTTATTCAAGACTTTTCCTGGTACCCAAAAAAAACAGCTCCTGGCATCCTATCCTGGACCTTTCTATTCTAAACACCTTTCTGATCATCCCAAAATTCAGAATGCTCACACTTCAACAGCTGCTTCCTGTGCTAAGCAAAGATGCCTGGTTGGCAACCTTAGACTTAAAGGAAGCTTACCTGCACATCCCAGTAAGGGACTCTTGCAGGAAATACCTATGCTTCAGGGCAAGCTCCATGCGCTATCAGTTCTCTGCACTTCCCTTTGGCTTATCTACTGCACCCAGTGTATTCACGGTGTCTAGCTCCAGCCATTGCATTTTGCAGGCAGAGAAATATTAAAATATACCCATACTTGGATGATTGTCTGATTCAGGCAGAAAGCCAGGACCTGCTATTAAAACATCTGGCATTCGTAAAGAAACTTCTAACCTCACTGGGGTACACCATAAACAAAAAGAAATCTCACCCATTACCCTGCCAACAGATTGTATTCCTGGGAGCAAGCTTGAACACAGCTTCCCAGATGGCTTTCCTCACTACAGAGAAACAAGGGCAAATATCTATCCCAGCAGAGTGCTGTCCCTCTGACATCTCAGATGCTCAGGTAAGAGTCGCCCTCTCCAAAGCAAAAAACACAACATCAATGGGACCAGACGGTGTCCCGGGCTGCGTCCTACATGAACTCCAAGAAGAGCTAAACCCAAACATAAAACTACTGTTCAATCTCAGCCTTACTACAGGATATGTACCCAAAGAGTGGCGTACAGCAACAGTGGTCCCTCTCCACAAAGGTGGTGCCTCAACGGATCCTGGAAACTATTGCCCCATAAGCCTGACTAGCTTGGTCTGCAAAACTATGGAAAGGATCATCATGGACCTCATAAATAAAGATATTGGGGACCTACAGACACTGGATCCTACCCAGTTTGGCTTTAAGGGCAGATCCTGCCTCTTAAACCTGGTTGATTTCTTTGAAACAGTCACCAAGGCCGTTGACGAGGGTAAGGTGGTCCACACAGCCTATCTGGACCTCGCAAAAGCATACAATACCCCACTCGGGCATTATAGATAAGCTCACCATCTTAAATATAAAACCCTATGTCACTAGATGAGCTGCAAACTGGCTCAAGGACAGAACCCACATGGTTAGAATTGCTGGAGCCATGTCAGACTCCAAACCAGTTACAAGTGGTGTCCCACAAGGCTCAGTCCTGGGACCTCTCTTGTTCGATATATATTTCTCAGAGGTACAGGCCAGCACGGAAGGACTGTGGCTGACCAAGTTCGCAGATGACTGCAAACTAGGCGCCATAATAGACTCTCCAGCTGACACAAGCATCCTATAAAAGGGCCTCATAGAAACAGACAACTGGTGCCAGAGCCATGGCCTCAAGCTAAACGCCAAAAAGTGTATAGTCATCCCCTTTGGCAAAAACAAAGTGCCCACAAATTACCACATAGGTGGTAATCCATTAAGTATGGAAGAAGTAATTAGGGACCTGGGGACCCACGTTGATAGCAATCTCTCATTTGAAAACCACGTGGCCAAAGTGGTTAGAAAAACATTTTATATAGCCCACCTAATCATGAAGGGATTCACATCTAGATCAGGGAAGGTCATCGTGCCTCTCTACTCATCCCTCATCAGGCCCATAAATTGAGTACAATGCCCCTTTTGGGATGTACCTTACCAGACACCTGCAGCAACTGGAAAGACCCCAAAAGTACCTCACCAAGAGGATCAAAGGGTTCAAACAGATGCCATATGCTGCCCAGTTAAAGAAACTCCAGCTCTACTCAGTGGCATACCGCCTGCTCAGAGGTGATCTGTGCCTGACATATAAAGCCATGTCCAACCCGGAATTAATGGACATGCTGCACCTCAGAAAATCCAAATCCCATCGAGCTACACGCTCGAGAGACTTGAACCTCAGCACTGAAATAAATAGGACATGCTGGAGGGACAGATTCATAACCCAGAGGCTCCCTTCACTCTGGAATAAAATCCCAGTCCAGGTTAGGCAGAGTCCCTCACTGACTCTCTTCAAGAGGAATATTGGTGAGTGGATGGGAGATCGTAGGTTTACCCCAGGTATCACTTCTGTGTCACTGTTAGACAGAGACACAGTATACTAACCTCGAAAAAGGGCATAGCAAAATTCATTTAAAATGGGTGGCATAAGCCATACACACTCTGGCTAGGCTTATAAATGCCCTAGAGCAGATAGCCTCATATGAACCTATGACAAACTACTTCAAACTATTGGCCACAAAGACCCAGCTATCTGCAAGGAAAATTCTGCAAGCCCTGGGGTTCATGGCCTCTTGCATTCTACTAATTCCATATGCAAGACTGCATATGAGGAAACTACAGTGGTATCTAAAAAGTCTGTGGTGTCAACATTCGCAGGACGTGGAATCAATGATATTCCTATCATTCCTTGTATAAAGACAGAGTTCCTTTGGTGGGCAGAGGCCTGCTACCACAACAAGGGGATCCCTTTAACTCTACCTCCTGCCGCCCAAACCCTAACAGGCGCATCAGACTGTGCATGGGGGGCTCACTTGGCAGTGCAGTGCATTCAGGGCAAATGGAGCCCAAGACAGATGCACCTGCATATCATCCAAAAAGAAATGTTAGCTGTACAGAATTCCCTGACAGCCTTCAAAGACCGCAGTCTTCCAGGACAACTATTGGTAAAGACAGACACCATAGTTATGTGATGCTTAAATAAGCAGGGGGAACCCACTCATACTCTCTCTGCAGACTAGCCATGGCTCGTGGAATACAGCTTTGAGCTACCAAGCGCACCTACAAGCTCAATTCCTGTCAGGCAAGCCAAATTCACTGGCAGACGACCTAAGCAAAAATCTCATGGACCCACAAGAATGGAAAATGGAACCAAAAATATTCAACCTCTTGAGGAACAAATAGGGGACTCCAGAGGCAGACCTGTTTGCCTCCCCTCAGAACTACCAATTGGACAAATTCTGCACAAGGACTTCCCACAGTCAGTCTTGGAAAGTAGATGCCCTGTCCTTTACCTGGGAAAGCCTCTGTTTATGCCTTTTCCCCTCTGCCTCTCCTCTTGAAGGTTCTGCAAAAGATCAAACAGGACAAGCCAAGGACAATATTGATTGCACCAGACTAGCCACGTCAGGACTGGTACCCCCTCTTGCGCAGTATGACACTGCTGGAACCATGGCACCTGCCTCAGACCCCTTCCCTGCTGTCCCAGCAGGCGGGCCACATTCTGCACCCTCGTCTTCAGTGAACCTTGCAGCCTGGCTAATTCCTTGAGCTCTCCCAATAGCATCCCTCAGTAAGCAGGTGCTAGATGTCATTCTGGAGGCAAGGAGGCCTAGTACTAGAAAAGCCTATGCTGAAAAGTGGAAAAGATGCTGTTCCTGGTGCCAGACTCGGGATGGGCACAACGGTGCCCAGCTTACCTTGTATTCTTCAGTACTTAACAGAAATGCTCCACAAGGGCCTATCCTTCTCGTCAATTAAAATTCATGCCTCTGCCATTTCAGCAAATTATAATACTGAGCCACCTCTTTTCTCTCACACTCTGCTAAAGCAATTCCTTAGAGGGGTAAAAAAATTAAGAGCCCCCCCCCTCAGGAGAGCCCCTACTCCAGCCTGGGACCTTAATTTTTGTATTGGAAAAGCTCACTCTCCCAACCTTTGAGCCAGCTGCAACTGCAGAGTTGAAATTCCTTTCCTGGAAAACGGCCTTCCTTCTAGCCATTACTTCAGCAAGAAGAGTGTCTGAATTACAGGCCCTCATGGCAGTGGAGCCCTTCATTATCTTCCATGCAGACAGGGTTTCCCTGAGGACCAGTCCTTTCTTTATGCCCAAGGTAGTGTCTAGTGTGGCCCTAAGTCAGTCCATTCATTTGCCTACTTTTTTCCCTAATCCACAAAACAAAGGAAAACGAATACTGCACTCTCTGGACATGCACAGATAACTTAGATTTTATTTGGACAGGACTAAGCCTCTCAGAAAATCTGAACAGATGGGAAGGCCATTTCAAAGCAAACCATTTCTAAATGGGTAGCCCATTGCATTAATTTCTGCTACAAGCACCATGGAAAACTTACCCCACAGGGGATAAGATAACATTCCACCAGGGCTGCAGCTACCTCTACAGCCTTTCTCAGAGGAGTCCCTACCAGGGACATCCTAGAAGCTGCTACCTGGAGCTCTGTACATACCTTCACCAAGCAGTACCACATGCCTTTTTTTCTATATCCAGAGCTGGTTTTGCCACTGCAGTCTTGCAGGGCTTAATAGCTGGTCCTAATGCTATTTTAACTTCCTTCTCCCTTCCTTAGCTTTGGGAATCAACCCGAATGTGATAACTGCAGCAGTGAAACACGAAGAACATAGTACAGTTGTGTACACTTACCATAAATGTAGATGTTCAAGTGTATTCACTGTTGCAGTCCTGGTTACCCTCCCTCCAGCCCCCTGACTTCTGGCTTTACCTTTCCTTCTTGTTTGGTGTATTTGTTTTCTGGTGTATTTGCTTTTTGATGGAGGTGTACCATAACATATAATTGCTTCCCATTGTGGGGCCACCTGATATCTGGGGCAAGAAAAACTGATGTAATGGCATCGGCTGCATGTTTTATACCCCCTGACAACCTGACATCATGGAAGAAGTTCAGGCCGGCTGAGAGCTACCTGCAAGCAGATAACCCAAATATGATGACTGCAACAGTGAATACACTCTTCACATCTACATTTATGGTAAGTGTACACAACTGTACTTTGCCGGTTCTGTGCCCTCTTTAACACGAGAACCATTCGTTGTAGAGCTCTTATTGTAGCCAGGTATTTTAATCTTCCGTCTTCGCATTCTGAAATGGCATCCATCAGCCAACAATCCATAGACATTCCGAAAAAACGTAAGGATAAAGATAGAGACAGACCACACAAAGCTAAGCCTTCCAACGACTCTACCACTAAGTGGGTCGTCAGTTCTACGGAATTCAGTGAGGTGCCTTCGCAGCCCCTGATGCCCTGTTCGATACCTTAGCAGGCCTCTACTTGAGACCCTTTTGGCATCCGGTATGCCACGGAAATCTTTAGTCTTCTGAGCCTTTGGTTGTGTGTGCCTTGGTTGGGTCCGGAGCAGAGACACGGGCACCGGTTTCCAAGGAAGTTTTTCGCACTACCAAATCTAGACAAAAAAAAACCATCTCTTCCGACTACTGTTTCTCTCAGACCGATGGATACTCTTAGTCCTAGAGGCAAGGCCACTCCTAGGAAAACTACCTCTAGCCACCAATTTACTCCTGCTCCACCACCCCAAGCTCAAATGCTTAAAATTGCAGAGGATTTTATCACCCTTACCAAGGGTAGTCAGGCCACACCTAAAAGGAAAAGAGACCTTTCTCCTGAAATACTGACAGAACAGGATTCTGAGGAGTCTGATTATTCAGATTTTGAAGAGAAACAACAACCTCTGACTGCTTTTGAGGATTCGGATGCAGAAGAATCCATTCCTTTTGCCTCCCCCACCAGAAGATCTTTCCTTTGGGGAAACCCTTCACACCCTCAAGGAACATTTCCATTGGGAATCCCAGGACTTCCCTCAGTTTAAGAAAAGACTAAGAGAGCTTCTAGACCTGCCCCAGTACAGACCCTTGGCCATCCCTCCAATCTTAGAGGTGGTTGATGATGTCTTCCATGAATCTAGCTTAACTCCTGATGCTCTCACACCTGCTCCCAGAAAACCTGACCGGTATTAGTGTACCAGATTCTCACAAATACCTGTACAGAAATCCTGCTGCAGACCCAGAGGTCATTACACAGGGACCAAAAGGAGCTAAGGCTAGCTCTGGACAGATGGAGTAAAAAAAAGTATACACTTCTCTAACCTTAGCCGTCAGAGCACTCAGCTGTCAGTTCCATATGTTAAAATATCAACAACACACTTTGGAACTATTACAGCAAAATATTTTAACCTTTCCTGACCGTGCCAATTCAAAAGAGCTAGCAGATTTACTGCACTCTACTTGTCAAGTGGCTAAACACTCATTACACTGTGGATATGATGCCCTAGAAGCCTCTAGCAGGGCAGCAGTGTCAGGATCTGTCATTAGGAGACGTGCATGGTTGAAGGAATAACCTCTCTCTGATCATGTCAAATCTAAATTACTTGATGCACCGTTGGATAAGGACCCCTTGTTTGGAGTAAAAGCAGAAGAGGTGCTTAAAAAGATGGAAGACGAAGCAAAATCTATGTAAACAGTAAAAGATTTTCTTCAGGTACAACCTCCTAGGTTCAGCAGGAATTGTCCCTCAAAACACTAGTCCTTTCCTGCACCTAGCAGACAGGAGCAAGGTAAGTCCCTTTCCTGCACCTAGCAGACGGGCAAGGTAAGTCCCACAGGGACAGACCACCCAGACTCCTATCTCAGAGACAGCAGAGAACCAAACAGTGGACCACTTCCACTCCAAAGGCAGGGAATTCTAATCCATCCCTCTATGGCAAAAACTCTCAATGACTCCCTCTCCCCCTCTGCCCTATTTTCACACTCAAAAAAAACAAGGAGGAAGGCTCCCCCTCTGAATAGAAAATTGGCTTTCTGTAACAAAGGACCAATGGATCTTAACGATCATTTTCCAGAGATATAAATTCTCCTTCAACTAACAAAGGGTACCCAGACTTGCCTCAAAATCAGTGGGCAGAGACATTGAAACAAGTCCAAACTCTCATATTCCCAAGGGGCAGTAGAACCTGTCCCCCCCCCAGATTAAACAGGCAAAGGCTTTTATTCCTTACTATCCCTTGTTCCCAGAAAAGAGGGCACTTGGTGCCCCATCCTGGATTTATCCATTCTGAACACCTTCCTGGTGGTCTCCAATTTCAAAATGCTAACTTTGCAGCAGCAGCTGCCTATGCTGACAAAAAATGCCTGGTTAGTTACCCTAGATCTAAAAGATGCCTATCTCCAGATCCCCATAAGGGAATCCTGCAGGAAATTCCTTTGCTTCAAAGCAGGCTCACAACACTTTCAGTTCTCTGCGCTACCCTTTGGCTTATCTACTGCTCCCAGGGTATTCACCAAATGCTTAGCCCTGATCATAGCCTTTTTGCAGACAGAAAAATATATAAATTTACACTTATCTGGACGACAGCCTCATTCAGGCCGATTGCAAAGAAAAACTCCTTAAGGACCTCCTCTTTATCAAAACTCTCCTAACCCTCCTATAGGGTACACCATAATGAGAAGAAATCAAGGCAAACGCCCTCCAGGAAGATCATTTTCTTGGGAGCACTACTGGACACAGCATCCCAAATGGCCTTCCTATCCCCAGAAAAGCAGAGCTTCCTACCTCTCTGTTTTACCCAGCTGGCTTCCAGAAGTCACCTCACTGTGAGGAAGTTTCTGCAAGCCTTGGGGTACATGGCATCTTGCATCCTTCTAATTCCTCTGGCCAGGCTTCACATGAGAACTTCAGTGGTACTTAAAGAATCTTTGGTGTCAGCACTCGCAACCTTGAGATCTTTCTACCTCTGATCCCCTATAGAAGGGCCAAGCTTCTGTAGTGGGCAGAACAAGGGTCTTTCCTTCACCTTCCGCCCAATAGGCCAGGCCATTACCACCAGCGCCTCAGGCATAGCTTGGGGCACTCACTTAGAAGGCAGGTGCACCCGAGGTCTTTGGGGTGCCCAGCACCTTCAGTTACACAGCCAGAAGGAAATGATGGCAGTACAAAAGGCCAAGGAGTTCTCCTTATCAAAACAGACAACACCACAGTAATGTGGTACATCGACAAACGGAGGGACCCAATCTAGCCCTCTGTGCAGGGTAGCCATGAATCTCTGGCTGATGGCCTCTTCCATGAGACTACACCTGATAGCTCAATACCTACCAGGGTTTAACAAGACCCTGGCAGACCACTTAAGCAGGAACTTACTGGACCCCCACGAATGGCAGCTCCACAGAAAAATTTATTTACAGATCACTCGGGTGTCGGTGATTCTGGAGGTGGGTCTCTCCGCTTCGCATCTCAACCATCAGCTGAAAAAAATTTGTACCAGGAAGTATCACCACCTAGCGTGGAAGGTGGATGCCTTGACCTTCCCCTGGAACATCCTCTTTGTGTACGCATTCCTTCTTGTGCCTCTTATTCCCAAGGTACTGATCAAAATAAGGGAGGAGAGATCAAAGGCCACCCTCATTGCTCTAGAGTGGCCCAGACAACATTGGTGCCCCTGACTGCGCAGCCTGACCTTACAGCCTCCCAGGCAGCTTCCCTGATCTCAGACCTCTTAACTCAGGTGGGGGGCAAATGCTGCATCCAGACTCTCAAACTAACAGCATGGCTAATACTCTAAAGGCAAACAAGGGGCCCCTGTTAACCAAATAGGTCCTAGACATTATCACATAGGCCAGAAGGCCCAGCACCAGAAAATCTTACGCAGGAAAATGGAAAAATTCTGCTTCTGGAGCCAGTCCAGAGGGGGCAGTACCTCACAACCTTCCATCCCTTCTTATCCTGGACTACCTAGCAGAGCTACTTAATAGTGGTTTGTCCTCTATTAAAATCCACACCTCAGCCATTTCAACTCATTTTGATACAGAGCAGCCCCTGTTTCTCCCATCCTTTGATTAAACAATTCCTCAGAGGAGATTCTAATATCAGACCTCCCAGTAGGCCACTCACTCCAGCCTGGGACCTGAAATATGTTTTGGAAAAACTAACTTTACCACCCTTCGAAATTGCTGCTTCAGCAGAACTAAGATACCTCTCCTGGAAGACTGCTTTTTTCCTAGCTATCACCTCAGCCAGAAGGGTTTCAGAACTTCAGGCAGTGATGGCCATTGAGCCCTTCATCATCTTCCATGAAGACACGGTCTCCCTGAGGATTAATCCCTCCTTTATGCCCAAGGGAGTATCTAATGTAACTCTCAACATGGCCATACAGCTACCCACCTTCTTTCCTAAGCTTCAAAAGAAGGGGGGAAGAACTCTGCACTCACTAGACGTGCACAGACCGCTCAGATACTATCTAGACCATATTAAACCTTTCAGAAAAACAGACCAACTAGTCAACTTTGCCCCAGGGGCAGAGGGGAAGCCCATTTCCAAATGGATATTGCACTGTATCCATTTCTGCTGCGTATTGCATGGAACCCCCCCCCCCCCAAGTCTATTCAAATCCTTTCTGATAGGGCAGCCTCCACTTCCACAGCATTCCTCAGAGGAGTTCCCACCAAGGGACATCCTGAAAGCTGCCACCTGGACGTCTGTCCATACCTTTACCAAGCATTACCACTACCTCTATTTTCTAAGGCTAGGGTAGGGTTTGCCTCTGCAGATGTTCTTCGTGTTTCACTGTTGCAGTCATCACATTTGGGTTATCCCTGCCAGGGTAGCCCTCGGCCAGCCCGAATACCCGAGATTAGTATTTCTGCGTCGGTTGCTGTCGATTCAGGACTAATGTCAGGTCATCAGTAGTATAAAGTAAGGCAGCCGATGCTATTACATCAGTCTTTCTTGCATGCGGAGCTTGACGCAGAAGCAGTTTGCATGAATGCCGATCGGCCGCTACCTGAGTTTCGTCTACCATATTGAAGCTAAAGTCTTCTAAAGCTAAGTACCCCGTTGGGAATTTTTTTTTCTTGCACTAACCGAAAAAGTTAACAATTGTCTCGCCTGTGGAAAGCAAATACCACACAGAGACTTTCATTCTTACTGCGTCACTTGCTTAGGCAAGACCACAACGTTCCCGCTGTCGCTTCTGTGTTTTGTTCAGTGCCAGAACTAGACATAGTTTGGCCCTTATTGTAGCTAGATATTTTCGCTTACAGTCGCTTCGCTAAGCCATCCAACAGCAGATCTGAAAAAAACATGATAGAGACAGACCGCACAGGTCCAAACCTACCGACAACACTTCTTTTAAGCTAGTTGTCAGTTCTCTGGTCCTCAGTGAGGTGCTTTTGCAGCCTCTGATGCCTGCTTCTGCTGATTTGCAGGCTGCTACAGAGTTCCTTTCAGAATCCAGTATGCAGCAAAACTCTTCTTCGACTAAAGATCCTGCGGTTGTCTCTCCCTTGGATGGATCCGGAGCCGCTGAGCAGCCACCGGCTTCTGGGGAAGTGTTTCGCACTACCGATTCTCGACACAAACTGACTACTTTCGCATCTACCGTTCTTTCAAAAACTACTGAGTTTTAGGCCCAGGGTACAAACCGCACCCAAGAAACCGATGACCCAATCTCAGGCACCTGCTTCCTTTCCTCTGTCTCAAATGCTTATAATTACTGAAGAACTTGTCATGCTGATCAGGGGAAGCCAAGCTGCCCCTTCCAAAAGAAAGAGATCTGTCCCCTGTAGTTTTGTCTGAACAGGAGTCTGATGACTGATGCTTCTGAATATGAAGACATGCAACCCCTCTCTGCTTATGAGGATTCTGATGCAGAGGATTCCATTCCTTCAGCCTTTCCCCAAAGGACTTTTCCTTTGGGAAAACCCTTCATACCTTAAGGGAGCATTTCCGATGGGGAAAGTTAGGACAACCCTCAGGGAATTCTTAGATCTTCCACAGCACAGACCCCTGGCCATTCCCCCCAGTCCTGGATGGTTGTGGAAGATGTTTTCCTGGAATCCAGTTTGACTCATGACTTCCTCCCTCATACACCTAGAAAACCAGACTGGGTATTAGAGTCTCTGACTCACACAAATTTCTTTTTAAAAATCCTCCTGCTGACCCTGAGTTAATTTCTCACTGGCCTAAAGGAATTAAAGCGACCTCTGCTAAGAATCCCACCCCCTCAGATAGAGATTCCTGAGCACTAGACAGATGGGGTAAAAAAGTATACACCTCTGCTGCTCTTGCTATCAGAGCACTAAATTGCCAGTTCCATATGTTAAAATTGCAGCAACATACCCTGGAACTCCTCAAACAAAATATGTCTTCCTTTCCTGCTTGTGCAGAATCTAGAGAGTTACAAGAGTTAATGCATTCTGCCAGTCAAGTAACTAAACACATCTTGCACTGTGGTTTTGACGCCCCAGAAGCTTCTTGCAGGGGCAGCAGTCACCGGTTCTGTCCTTAGAAGACATGCATGGCTTAAGGAACAGCCCTTGCCAGATTATGTTAAATCTAAATTGTTGGATGCCCCCTTGCACAAAGACAACTTATTTGGCACTGAGGCTGACGAGGCCTTAAAGATGGAAGAAAAAGCAAAATCTATGCAAACAGTTAAGGACCTCTTACAGGTCCAGTCACCCAAGTTCAGCAGGCATTGTCCCTCCAAGCACTGGTCCTTTCCTGCTCCCACCAGGTCACTTCAGCCCAGACCCTGTGGAAGCAGGCCCCCCAGACAGCAGCAACAGGTAATGCAGAGATCTTAACATTGGACTTCCTCCACTTCAAAAACAGGGAGTTCTAAGCCACCCCCTTATGGTAAGAACTCACAATGACTCTCCACCCCCACCTTCTCCCTCTGCCCACCTTCACTTACCCTAGGAGGAAAACTCTCCTTTCACGCAAGCTCCTGGGCCACCATCACCAATGACTGCTGGGTTCTCAGGATTGTCCCAGGGATACAAATTTTATTTCCACACACTTCCAACTCCAAAAGGGTTTCCAGATCTACCTCCAAACCAGTGGGCAGAGGAGCCAAATGTTCACCCTCCAGCAGCTGCTACCCATGCTGTCCAAGGATGCTTGGCTACCCACCCTAGACCTAAAAAAGGCCTACCTCTACATTCCTATCGGAGTCATTCAGGAAATATCTCCGTTTCAGGGCAGGATCTCTGCATTTTCAGATGTTCTTCGTGTTTCACTGTTGCAGTCATTATATTTGGGTAATCTGCTGGCAGGCTGCCCTCAGTCAGCCTGAATTCCAAAGTCTTGAGTCCTGTGTCGGTTGCCGTCTCCTCTTCCATGACGTCTGGTCGTCAGGGGTATAAAACATGCAGCCAATGCCATTTTCTTTAGTCTTTCTTGCCACATGGTGCCCGAAGCAGAAGCATTTCGCAAGTGCCGGTCGGCCGACTACTGAAATATTCGAGTTTGAGTTTCAGAACCAAAGTTTTCACTAAAGCTAACTACCGCATCGGGGAAACTTTTTTTCTTGCTTTTTACCGATGTCAGAAAAAGTTAATAATTGTATTACTTGTGGGAAGCAATTACCTCATAAGGATTTCCATTTATACTGCATTCCTTGCCTAGGCCCTGATCACAACGTGTCTGGCTGTCGGTTTTGTGCTGGATTTAACCAACGCACTATTAAGCGTCTATATATTTTTGCATCAAAGTATTTTGGAAACAGATTTAACTACCCAGAAATGTTGTCTGATAGCAATCCGACTAACGAAGTACATAAAAAATGCAGAGAGAAGGACAGAGAAAGGCAGTCGAGATCCAAAATCGACGACAAAGCTTCTCCTAAGCTAGTCGCCAGTTCGCCGGTACTCAGTGAGGTGCTTTCCCAGCCCCTGATACCCGCTACCTTCAAGTTGCAGACCTCTACCGACACCCATGTGGAGTCCGGCATGCCGCAAGATACTCAAGGTATTGCACCGACGGATGCATCTCCCTCGGATGGGTCCGGAGCCGTTGAGCAGGCACCGGCTTCTGAGGGTGTATTCAGACCTCAACATTTGTATATCAAACCGATGACAGCTGCAAAACCAAAGACAAAGGCAACTTCTAAAACTTGAAAACAGACGCATGAGCCACGTGCACAGGCCTCTATGCCTAAAAAACAGATGATCAAAATGGCTGAAGACCGTATTACCTTGATCAAGGGTTCCCATCCCACTCCTGATAAGAGGCCTAGGCAAGACACTGATTATAAATCTTCAGATCAGGTTTCTATTTCTTCTGACTCCTCTTATGATCAGGAATTATCTATACCTCCCTATGAGGATTCTGATGCTAAGGAGTCTATTCCATCTGCATCTCATCCTGAGGATTATTCATTTGGAGAAGCCTTGCATAGTTTGAGGGAGCATTTTCACTGGGAGAGTCAAGACTTCTCAGAATCAAAAAAGAGGCTCAGGGATTTCCTCCTCCCTCAGCACAGGCCTTTAGCCATTCCCCCTGTTTTAGACATTGTGGATGATGTGTTTTCGGAGTCAAGCTTGTCCCCTGACTCCTTACCTCCAGCTCCCAAGTAAGCCTGACAGATATTACAGGGTCCCTGACTCACCTAAATTTTTATTTAGAAACCCTGCTGCTGATCCTGAAACTATTTCACAGCATCCAAAGGGAGTTAAGGCCTCAACAGCAAAAAATCCTACCCCCTCTGACAAAGATTCAAGGGCACTGGACAGATGGGGAAAAAAGGTTTATACATCTGCAACCTTGGCAATCAGGGCCTTAAATTGTCAATTTCATATGCTTAAGTACCAATAACATGTTATGGGATTGCTGAAACAGAAAATTATGTTGATTTCAGAATGTGCAGAAAATAAAGACTTGCAGGAATTATTGCATGCAGCTGAACAAGTTGGAAAGCATACCTTTGCAATGTGGTTTTGATTCCGTAGAGGCCTCCTGCAGGGTCGCAGTTACTGGATCTGTGATTAGGAGGCATGCCTGGTTAAAGGAACAGAATTTACCTGATCATGTTAAAGCTAAATTTCTAGATGCACCTTTACAGCATGATTCTCTGTTTGGTTTTAAAGAAAGTGGAAGACAAAGCTAAGTCTGTGCAAACTGTTAAGGACTTCTTAACAAGTGCAGCCACCAAGATTCAATAGACACTGGCTTACCAAAAATTGGTCCTTTCCTGTGTCAGACAGAACTCAAATGGGGCAAATCCAGACACTCTAAGGGTTCCAGATATCAGGCGCAAGATTCATACAGGTCAAAGCAATGGGGCGCTTCCACCTCCAAATCTAGAGGAGGTAAAGTGCAATCCTACAGAAAAGCAATCTGAATGACTTCCCTCTGCTTACACCAAGCACTTATCTTTTGGCACCCATAGGGGGAAATTAGCACTTTTTCCTCAAAATTGGCAGTTGTTAACCCAGATCAAGTGGGTACTAAACATCGTATCACAGGGATACAGATTCCATTTCCACACACTGCCAATGGCAAATGGTTGGCCAGATCTGCCACAAAAATCAATGGGCAGAGGCACAGAAACAGGTTACGTTCCTCATGGATATGGGGGCCATTCAAACAGTACCAGAACAGGAAAAAGGACAAGGTTTTTACTCAAGACTGTTCTTGGTACCCAGAAAGGACAAGGTCTGGTGGCCAATACTGGATTTATCTATTTTGAACACATACCTGGACATTCCAAAATTCAAAATGCTGACTTTGCAGCAGCTTCTGCTCATGCTGGGCAAGAAGGCTTGGCTGGTGACTTAAGACCTAAAAGAGGCATACCTGCATGTCCCAATAAGACAATCATGCAGAAGATACCTCAGTTTCAAGGCTGGCTTAATGCATTACCAATTCTCTGCACTGCCCTTTGGCTTATCTACTGCGCCCAGGGTCTTTACAAAGTGCCTAGCACCAGTAATGGCATTTTGCAGACAAAGAAGTATACAAATATGTCCTTACTTGGACGACTGTCTCATTCAAGCAGAGAACAAGGACACTGTTCTTCGACACCTGGCGTTTGTGAAAAGGCTTCTAGCATGCCTAGGGTACACAGTAAACAAAAAGAAATCACAACTGGTATCCTCTCAAAAGATAACATTCCTGGGTGCAAGCTTGAATACAACTGCCCAGATGGCTTACCTCATGCCAGACGAGCAAAGGCAACTGAATACTTCAAACTGATGGCAACAAAAACCCAGTCTTCTGCAAGACAAATTCTGCAGGCTCTGGGCTTCATGGCATCCTGCATACTACTGATTCCATATGCAAGACTGCATATGAGGAAACTTCAATGGTACCTAAAAAGTTTATGGAGTCAACATTCTCACAGTTTGGAAACCATGATTCCTCTCATTCCTTGCCTGCAACAGGAATTTCTGTGGTGGGCAAAGGCGTGTCACCAAAACATGGGACGGCCATTCACTCTACCCCCCTGCCAGCCAAACCATAACAGATGCATCAGATTATGCCTGGGGGGCCCACATGGCAGGAAGATACCTTCAGGGCATATGGTCACCAAAGCAAATACATCTGCATATCAACCAGAAAGAGATGCTAGCTCTTCAAAATGCCCTAACAGCCTTCAAGGACTTACTTCATCCAGGACAACTACTGATAAAGACGGACAACACCACAGTCATGTGGTATATAAACAAGCAAGGGGGCACACACTCATACCCCCTCTGCAGATTAGCCATGGCATTGTGGAACACAGCTTTGACCTACCAAATAGATCTTCAAGCTTAATTCCTGCAAGGAAAACAAAACACTTTGGCAGATGATTTAAGCAGAAACCTTGTGGACCCTCATGAGTGGAAGCTAAATCCACAAGTCTTCAGCATGATAACAGAGAAATGGGGGAGCCCAGACAAGGATCTATTTGCTTCTCCTCAAAATTATCAATTGAAAAGATTCTGCATGTAGTAGAAACTGGAAGCCAACCACCACGTAAAATACAATTCTTTATTAAAACAGGAGAATAAGCGCTTTTGCGTGCATCCACAAAGGCACGCTTCTTCAGATTCAATAAATGTTGAATGAATCCAGTCAATATATGTAAAAACACTGATTGAATTAAATATGAGTTAACCAATGCAATTCATTTGTCACTTATTCAATTAATTAATCTAGGGTGTAGCTTAAAAACACTTATCAGCTTCAAGTAATGCAGTGTATACCAAAAGTCTATATAAACTATTGATAGCAAATGTATAACTTAATACACAATAGTCCTATAGATTTTTATCAAAATATATAAAGCATATATATAGGTGTCATAAAAGATTATGAAGTAGCTGACTTGGTAGTAATAATATCAAACATTATAAAAAATCAAGACAGAAATAAATGTCAGCTTTTAAAATCTAATATCAGAGTTACTTATATAAGCAATGTTAAATGCAGTTCAGAAATGCAGTACGCCCATGCATAGAGTCTACTATTAATCATGTATATGGACACATATTAATTATATAAAAAATAATATAAAAATATATAGTATAAAAAACTACATTTAGTTTTATTCAGGTATGAATTATGTTTATCTAACAATTATCATATTTTCTATTTATATAAATATAATAATATATGTCTTATCAGTGACCCATCAATCACAAGGTTTTTACTTGTATACATATGGGTATACCCTTATACATGTTACAGACCCTGAAATTTCATATATCTATAAACAAAAGATGTTCTTCATCTCACATTGCTGCAGTCCTTACACTTGGGTAGTCCGCTGTCCTCGGTCGGCCCGAATATCAAAGTATAAGGCTGACGTCGGTCAGGGCGCATTTGACTGACATCAGGACGTCAGGGTACAAATGCGCATGACCGACGTCATATCCTCAGTCTTTTTTGCCGCATGGTCCGATGCAGAAGCAGCATTGCAAGTGCCGGTTGGCGTTCTGAGATTTTTCGATTTAGAAGTTTCAGACCGAGTTCAAAGTTGGCAAAGTACCCCGTTGGGGAATATTTTAGTTTTTTCTTGCCTCACTCATTTACCGGATGTCAGAAAAAGTTAATAATTGCATTTCTTGTGGGAAACAGATACCACATAGAGATTATCATACTTTGTGTATTCCTTGCTTAGGGCCTGAGCACGACGTTGTTGGCTGTCGCTCTTGTGCTAGATTTAATAAACGCACTATAAAGAGAAGGTTGGATTGTGCAAGGTTAGTCTTTGGGAAGCGGTGCAACTATAAAATGCCGTCGGATGCTCCGCCGCTTCTTCAAGAAGCGCAAGGACAAGGCAGTTAAGCCTAGGCTAGAAGAACCGCCTGTCCCGGACGCCGGTTCTTTAGAGGTGTCGGTGGAGCCGGTGGCTCCACCGGAGGTTTCTTTGTGTTCCCAGGGTGAGACCTTATTATTGCAAGATGTGGCCTCTCAGGAGACTAGTCAGGCTGAGGGGCTTCTCATGTTACTATACTCCCTCCCTTCCTAAGGTGGCTAGGCCCTCTCCTTCTGTTTCAAAGGCTTCTCCCAGGGCAGGCCAGGTTTAGCTTCAGTTGGTGTTACCCCTAGCTCTTCAGGTACTGTGCCCAAGAAGCATATGCTTAAAATGGCAGAAGATTTGATTACTTTGATTAGGGGTTCTATGCCCGCTCCTAATAAGAGACCTAGGGTGGAGCCTGAGCTGGGGGGTTTGAGCAGGCTTCAGATGTTTCAGAGTCTTCGGCTGAAGACTTGCAGGAGTACTCTCCTTATTCTGATTCTGATGTGGATGATTCTACTCCTTCTGCTGCTACTCCTGAGGATTTTTCTTTTCAGAAACTCTTCATTCCATGAGGGAGCATTTTAAGTGGGAAGGTCAGGACTTCTCTGATTCCAGGAAAAGGCTTAGGGAATTTCTGTTTTTACCCCAGCATAGGCCTTTGGCTATACCTCCTGTTTTGGATGTAGTGGAAGATGTTTTTACAGAAGCTTCTCTTAATCCTGATTCTTTGCCTCCTGCTCCTGTTAAGCCGGATAGGTATTACAGGGTGCCTGAAGCTCATAAGTATCTTTTTAAGAGTCCTAGGGCAGACCCAGAAACTGTTAGCCAGGGGCCTAAAGGTGTTAAGGCTTCTGTTGTTAAGAATCCGGTTCCTGCAGACAAGGAGGCTAGGGCCTTGGATAGATGGGGAAAGAAAGTCTATACTACTTCCACTCATGCTATGAGGGCTCTGAATTGCCAGTTTCACATGTTGAAATACCAAAACTATCTCCTTTCACAATTGAAGTCTAAGGTTGATTCTCTGGCAGTAGGTATTGATTGTAAAGAGTTGCAAGATTTAGTGCATGTTTCTGAACAGGTGGGTAAGCATTCTTTGCAATGTGGTTTTGATGCTGTACAGGCCTCTTCTAGGGTGGCTGCCACTGGGTCAGTTCTTCGCAGGCACGCCTGGCTGAGGGATCAGAATTTGTCTGAACATGTTAAAACAAGGATTTTAGATGCTCCTTTACAATCTGACGTGTTGTTTGGTCCTCCTGTTGAGACAGTTTTAAAGAAAATGGAAGACAAGGCTAAGTCTATGCAGACTGTTAAAGATTTTTTGCAGGTCCAGCCTCCAACGTTTAGTAGAAATTGGCCTGCTAAAGGGTGGACGTATCCTTCTTATGATTCACAGTCTAGGGGTAGATCTAGACGTGGTAAGGGCAGAGCCCAGGGCTCTTTCAGGCCTAGAACAGGGAGTTCTCCTGCACAGGCTTCGGGTGAGGGCAGGGGTCAGTCCTTTCGTAAGCAGACCCAATGACCTACCCTTTCAGCTGCCAGAGCCTGCTCGTCTGGCAGAACCTTTGGGAGGAAGGTTGGCACTTTTCAAAGAAAATTGGGGTTTAATTACCCAGGACAGATGGGTATTGGATATCATACACCACGGCTACAGGTTTTATTTCCATACCTTGCCTCCTTTCAAAGGCATGCCAGACGTTCCTCCTCAACAAAGAATAGAGGCTCACAAACAGGTTTCTCTGTTGCTCCAACTAGGGGCCATACAGCCGGTCCCTCTGCCAGAAGTGGGCCTAGGATTTTATTCTCGCCTGTTCCTAGTACCAAAGAAGGGGAACACGTGGAGACCAATTTTGGATTTATCTATCCTCAACACTTATCTAGACATTCCCAGGTTCAAAATGTTGACGTTGCAACAGCTTTTACCTCTGCTGGGCAAAGATCATTGGATGGTAACTTTGGATCTCAAGGAGGCTTACCTTCATGTTCCTATCAGACTAAGTTGCAGAAAGTATCTGCGTTTTCGAGCTGGGACTTCTCACTATCAGTTCTCTGCATTGCCCTTTGGCTTATCTACTGTGCCCAGAGTGTTCACGAAAGTTCTGGCTCCAGTGATAGCTTTCTTCAGACTAAAAGGAATACAGATCTATCCTTATTTGGACGACTGCCTAATTCTGGCTCAAGGAAGAGAAGAGCTTCTTCATCATTTGGAATATGTGATAGCAGTGCTAAGATGCCTAGGGTATTCTGTGAACGAAATAAAGTCCAGTCTAGTACCCTCTCAAGACATGTGCTTTCTGGGTGTGAGACTGAATACAGCATCCCAGATGGCCTTTTAACCCCGGACAAACAAAAGAGTCTATCCCTTTACTTCCATCAACTATCTCATCAGTCCGGGCTGACTGCAAGGACAGTCCTTCAAGCCTTAGGGTTCATGGCATCTTGTATTCTGGTGCTTCCCAATGCCAAACTGCATATGAGGAAGCTACAATGGTATCTCAAAAATGTATGGACACAGCACTGCCAGGATCTGGACACTGTCATTCAAATAATACCTTGCATTCAAAAGGAATTTTTGTGGTGGGCTCAGGAATGTCACCTAAACAAGGGACTCTCTGTGACCCGGCCAGAGGCGAGTCAGATTTTAACGACAGATGCCTCAGACAAAGCTTGGGGAGCTCCTCTAAATGGAAAGTGGATACAAAACAAGTGGCCTGTCAGACTACATCATCTACATATCAACATGAAGGAGATGTTAGCAGTCCAGTTTGCATTAATAGCTTTCAAGAAATTACTTCTTCCAGGGCAGGTGTTGATTCTAACAGACAACACAACTGTCATGTGGTACATTAACAAGCAAGGGGGAACGCATTCTTATCCTCTATGCAGGCAAGCAATGATTTTGTGGGAGACTGCTCTCAGTTTACAGCTCAATCTTCAGGCAAGGTTTCTGCCAGGAGCACAGAACTCCTTAGCAGATGTGTTGAGCAGACAAATTATGGATCCCCACGAGTGGAAATTGGATCCTCATGTATTTCAGAAATTGACAGTGTCCTGGGGAACTCCAGACATAGATCTGTTCACTTCTCCACTAAACCATCAGCTGCCAAGGTTTTGCACAAAAAGGTTTCATCCCACAGCTTGGAGAGTGGATGCTCTTTCTTTCAATTGGAGCAATCTTCATGTGTATGCCTTTCCACCTCTGCCTCTCCTCCCAAAGGTACTTCTAAAGGTCAGACAGGACAAGCCAAGGATGATTTTAATAGCTCCGGATTGGCCTCGACAACACTGGTACCCATTACTGAGAAGTCTGATACGGAAGCCTCCATGGCCTTTGCCTTCGATTCCACACCTGTTGTCGCAGGAGGACAGCCATTTGCTAAATGTCAAGCTTCACTCTCTGCACCTAACAGCCTGGCATATTCTGTTTTGAACCATAGTGGGCCTCCACTTCCTCAGCAAGTTTTGAATGTTATTTTGGAAGCTAGGAGGCCTAGTACAAGGAAAGTGTACGCAGACAAATGGAAGAGATTTTTGTTTTGGAGTGCAGCAAAAGATTTTGATGTTTCTGAGCCTAATTTGTGTGTGGCTCTTCAATATCTTACTGAGTTACTAGACAAAGGTTTGTCATTCTCTTATATTAAAGTTCATGCTGCAGCAATTTCAGCTCACTATGATTGCAACCCACCATTGTTTTCTCATCCTTTGTTCAAGCAATTTCTTAGAGGGGCAAAGAATATAAGACCCCCACGAAGAGCTCCTACTCCTGCTTGGGATCTCAATTTTGTGTTGGAGAAACTCACTCTACAACCTTTTGAGCCTGCAGCTACTGCTGAGTTGAAATATTTATCATGGAAGACTGCTTTTTTGTTGGCCATTACCTCTGCAAGAAGGGTTTCTGAATTACAGGCCCTTATGGCGGTTGAGCCTTTCTTGATTTTCCATAAGGATAGGGTATCATTACGCACTAATCCTTCCTTTATGCCTAAGGTGGTTTCTAGTGTGGCTTTAAACCAAACTATTCATTTGCCTACTTTTTATGCAAATCCCCAAAATAAAGGGGAAAAGATTTTGCACACTTTAGATGTCCACAGGCAGTTGCGTTATTATTTGGACAGAACTAAAGGGTTCAGGCAGTCTCAGCAGTTTGTTTCTTTTGCTTTGAGTTCTCAGGGCAAGCCTGTGTCAAAACAAACTATTTCTAAGTGGATTGGGTTTTGCATTGCTTTCTGTTATTCCCATCATGGCAAGGAGATTCCAGCTGGGATTAGGCCTCATTCCACTAGGGCTACTGCCACTTCAACAGCTTTTTTGAGGGGAGTGGCAACCAAGGATATTTTGGAGGCAGCTACTTGGAGTTCTGTGCATACTTTCTCTAGGCATTATCACCTGCCACTTTACTCTAAGTCCAGGGCTGGTTTTGCCACTGCTGTTTTGCAGGGCATTTTGGCGGCTCCTGCTTCCTTATAGTTAGCCATCCTCCCTTACCTCTGCTTTGGGATTCTACCCAAGTGTAAGGACTGCAGCAATGTGAGATGAAGAACATAGTACAGTTTTGTACCTACCATAAATGTAGATGTTCGAAGATCCACATTGCTGCAGTCCAATTTACCCTCCCTCCTTCCCCTCTGTAGTTAGAGGTGGTTGTGTGGGTTGGGTTGTACATATTGTGTATGTTGTATATATTGTACATATAGTTAGTGCAAGGGTGGTTGGTTGGTTGTTTGCTGTCTTTTGGTTTTGACCTTTATTTTTAGGGTCTTCTGACATCTGGGGCAAGAAAAGACTGAGGATATGACGTCGGTCATGCGCATTTGTACCCTGACGTCCTGATGTCAGTCAAATGCGCCCTGACCGACGTCAGCCTTATACTTTGATATTCGGGCCGACCGAGGACAGTGGACTACCCAAGTGTAAGGACTGCAGCAATGTGGATCTTCGAACATCTACATTTATGGTAGGTACAAAACTGTACTTTCATTATAAATGAGGTTCAAGGATAAAATTTTTTCTGCTTATATACAGTCCTATCATTGACTTCCCATCTTTTATCATACCTTGATGACATATGTATGATCATATAAACCAACCATTCATGTTGTTAGATAATTGTGTATATAGTTATGACCATTTTAATATGGTCTGATGAACTGTATACTAATTAGCAAATAGATGTATTTATGGAAAAAGAAAAAAGATTATTTAGCTATATGTACATAGTAATATGATCCTGACCATCATTCCTAAATGCAAATAGAAATTGAATTAATATCTGCGTTTCTTTAAATATGATCTAATACTCACATAGGTATTTAATCCTGGATAATTTTGTGCCCTGAATTTAAATATCCAGTCTAGCTCTAAATTCTCCAAATCATTAAAGTTGTCACCCTTCCTAACATTTGGTTCTCTTTTTTGTAGGACTCTAAAAAAGAATTTATGTTCAGGAAAATCTGTAATGTGTTTGGATAAAGCATTCCTGTGATCAGTTTTTTTAATGGCATATATATGTTCTTGTATTCTGTCCCTAAGTCTTCTTGTGGTCATCTTGTGGTCATGCCTATGTAGAATGCCGGGCATGACTCACAAGTTGCCAGATAGATAACATTACTGTCTTCACAGGGCATATGGTCACCAAAGCAAATACATCTGCATATCAACCAGAAAGAGATGCTAGCTCTTCAAAATGCCCTAACAGCCTTCAAGGACTTACTTCATCCAGGACAACTACTGATAAAGACGGACAACACCACAGTCATGTGGTATATAAACAAGCAAGGGGGCACACACTCATACCCCCTCTGCAGATTAGCCATGGCATTGTGGAACACAGCTTTGACCTACCAAATAGATCTTCAAGCTTAATTCCTGCAAGGAAAACAAAACACTTTGGCAGATGATTTAAGCAGAAACCTTGTGGACCCTCATGAGTGGAAGCTAAATCCACAAGTCTTCAGCATGATAACAGAGAAATGGGGGAGCCCAGACAAGGATCTATTTGCCTCTCCTCAGAATTATCAATTGAAAAGATTCTGCACAAGGACTTATCACAGACAAGCATGGAAAGTGGACGCCCTATCCTTCAATTGGAAAAACCTATCAGTTTACGCCTTTCCTCCTCTGCCTCTTCTCCCCAAGGTCCTCCTAAAAGTCAGACAAGAGAAACCAAAGATGATACTAATTACCCCGGACTGGCACCCAATCCTAAGAAACATGTCGCAATACCCAGCTTGGATCTTGCCTCAACGACCACAACTACTGTCGCAGCAAAACAATCAGATCCTGCACAATCAACTACAGACTCTGAACCTGGCAGCATGGCTGATCATGTAGTCATACAAACAACACCTCTCAGTAAAGCTGTGATGGATGTCATTTTGGAAGCCAGAAGGCCTAGTACTAGAAAATCTTATGCTGACAAATGGAAGAGATTCTGTGCTTGGAATCAAGCACAAGGAACTGATACAGCAGAAGCAAATATTCCTCAGATATTGCAATACTTAACTGAAATGCTTGACAAAGGCCCATCTTTCTCATCAATTAAAATCCATGCCTCTGCCATTTCAGCTCATTACAATACAGAGCCACCAATCTTATCTCATTCTTTACTAAAGCAGTATCCTACAGGAGCCAAAAATTTAAGGCCTCCTAGAAGATCACCATTGCCTGCATGGGACCTCAATTATTTGTTGGAAAAGCTCACCCTGCCTCCATTTGAACCAGCTGCTACTGCTGATATAAAGTTCTTATGGAAAACAGCTCTGCTACTAGCAGTTACTTCAGCAAGAAGAGTTTGAGCTACAGGCCTTCATGGCTATATAGCCTTTTATCATATTTTACCTAGACAGGGTATCTCTGAGGACAAATCCTACTTTTATGCCTAAGGTGGTTTCCAGTGTGGCTCTTAACCAAACAATTCATCTGCCAACCTTTTATCCAAATCTGCAGAACCAAGGGGGAGAGAATTCTGCATTCCTTGGACGTACACAGACAACTAAGATTCTACTTAAGCAGGACTAAAGCTCTAAGAAAAACTGAGCAATTACTAGTGACATATGCTGCAGGATCAGAGGGCAAGGCCATTTCAAAGCAGACAATTTCAGTGGATAAGCCACTGCATCCATTTGTGCTACTTACTCCATGGTAAACCTGTGCCCAAGGGCATTAGGTCTCATTCTACCAGAGGTGCAGCTACTTCAGCAGCCTTTCTAAGGGGAGTACCAACCAAAGACATTCTAGAAGCTGCTACTTGGGAGTTCTGTTCACACCTTTACAAAGCATTATCATTTGCCTCTTTACTCTAAATCTAAAGCAGGCTTTGCCACTGCAGTTCTGCAGGGCCTTATAGCCGCTCCTAATGCTGTTTAGCTCCAGCCCCCCAACTATAGCTTTGGGATTCTACCCAAATGTAATGACTGCAACAGCGAAACATGAAGAACATAGTACAGTTGTGTACACTTACCATAAATGTAGATGTTCAAGTGTATTCACTGTTGCAGTCCAGGTTACCCTCCCGCCATCCCCCTGTCATTCTGGAGTTTATCTTTCCTTCTCTATCCTCTACAATCTATGTGGTGTATTTGCTTGTAGATGAAGGTAAAGCTTATATTGATGCATGTGTGTGTGTATATATATATATATATATATATATATATATATATATATATATATATATATATATATTTTTTTTTTGCTACCTTTTTGGGGGCACCTGACATCGGGGGCAAGAAAAACTAAAGAAAATGGCGTTGGCTGCATGTTTTATACCCCTGACGACCTGACGTCATGGAAGAGGAGACTGCAACCGACGCAGGACCCAAGACTTTGGAATTCAGACCGACTGAGGGCAACCTGCCAGCAGATTACCCAAATGTAATGACTGCAACAGTGAATACACTCTAAACATCTACATTTATGGTAAGTGTACACAACTGTACTTTCTCTGCACTTCCCTTTGGCTTATCTACTGCTCCCTGAGTTTTTACAAAATGTTTGGCTCCGGCCATTGCCTTTTTCAGACAAAGGAATATCCAGATTTACCCATACTTAGATAGATGACTGCCTAATTCAGCAGACGCCAGGAAAATCTGCTCAAGCACCACCTGGCCTTTGTAAAGTCACTACTAACCTCCCTAGGGTACACAATCAATGAAAAGAAATCCAAACAGGTGCCCACCCAAAGGATTATATTCCTGGGAGCAAGCCTAGACACAGTATCCCAGATGGCATTCCTTATACCAGAAAAGCAAACTTTCTTGACAGCCTACTTCTCTCAACTAGCCACCAGACCCCAGTTATCTGCAAGGAAACTCCTGCAAGCTCTGGGTTTCATGGCATCTTGCATTCTACTCATTCCATATGCCAAACTGCATATGAGGAAACTTCAGTGGTACCTAAAAAGCCTTTGGTATCAACACTGTTAAGACCTGTAGATTTATACCCATGATACCTTGCCTCAGAAAAGATTTTCTTTGTTGGGCAACAGCATGCTCCCACAACAAGGGACTACCTTTCTCACCACCCCCTGCCACCAAGACCCTCACCACAGATGCATCAGACTATACCTGGGGTGCACACCTGGACTGCAGTTGCACACAGGGCCAATGGAGCTCACAGCAAATCCATCTGCACATCAACCAAAAAGAAATGATAGCTGTCCAGCACACCTTGACAGCTTTCAAGCCCCTTCTTTCCCCAGGGGCTCTCCTGATCAAAACAGACCACACCACTGTGATGTGGTATATCAAGAAGCAGGGAGGGACTCACTCCTTCCCTCTGTGTTGGATGGCCATGACCCTTTGGCACACAGCCACTGTCATGCAACTCCACCTGTTAGCACAATTCTTACCAGGTTCTTAAAACTTTCTGGCAGACCATTTAAGCAGAAATCTTCTGGACCCACACAAGTGGTAGCTCAACAAAAGAAACTTCACCCTAATAACTCAGAAATGGGCACCTCGAAGGTCAACCTTTGTCTCCCACACCAGCCTTCAGCTCAGCAAGTTCTGCACCAGGGAGCATCACTGCATGGCTTGGAAAATGGATGCCCTGTCCTTCCCCTGGGTCAAGTCTATCGGTTTATGCCTTTCCTCCACTACCGCTCATCCCCAGGGTACTGTTCAAATTAAAGGAGGAAAAACCAAGTACAATTCTTATTGGTGCAGACTGGCCTCGCCAGCACTGGTTCCCACTGCTGTGCAGCCTATCCGCACTGCCACCATGGCGTCTCACTCAGATTCCTACCCTCCAGACCCAGAGGGAAGAAGAATTCATGCATCCCCAATTGCAGATCCTCAGTTTGGCAGCTTGGCTTATTCCCTAACCCCCGATCAATCTGCCAAACTTAGTAAACCGGTTCTAGATGTTATTCGTGAGGCCAGATGCCCTTGCGCTAGAAAGTGTTATGCTGACAAATCGAAAAGGTTCTGCACCTGGATTCAGGCTAAGGGAGCCAGTACGGCACAGCCCTCCCTCTCTCTCATCCTGAATTACTTAGCTGAACTGATGCACAGTGGTCTCTCTTTTTCCTCTCTTAAAATTCATGCCTCTGCTATTTCTACTCATTTCCAGACTGAGTAGCCCCTTTTCTCACACCCTGTGATCAAACAGTTCCTAATAGGGGCTAGCAGCTTGAGGGCACCCAGAAGAGCACCAACCCCAGCTTGGGACCTTAACTTCGTGTTTGGAAAAGCTCACCCTGCCCCCCTTTGAACCTGCCTCTTCAGCAGAGATAAAATTTCTCTCCTGGAAGACAGCTTTCCTTCTGGCCATCACTTTAGCCAGAAGGGTCTCCGAGCTGCAAGGACTCATGGCTGTGGAACCCTTCATCATCTTCCATGCTGACAAGGTATTCCTCAAGACTAACCTATCCTTCATGCCCAATGTGGTGTCCAGCATGGCTCTCAACCAATCCATTCATTTGCCCACCTTTTTCCCTAACCCACAGAACAAGGGGGAAAGGATCTTGCATTCTCTAGATCTGCACAGACAGCTCATATTCTATCTAGACAGACTAAATCATTCAGAAAGTCTGATCAATTGCTGTTTAGCTTTGCTGCAGGGACAGAGGGCAAAGCTATTTCCAAACAATTTCCAACCGAATAGCACACTGCATCCATTCTGCTACAAGCAACATGGAAAGCCTCCCCCCAAGGGGAGGGGGTCAGGACTCAGTCCACCAGAGCAGCCTCCACCTCTACAGCTTTCCTGAGAGGAGTCCCCACCGGGGACATCCTGGAGGCTGCCACCTGGACATCTTTTCACAACTTTACCAAACATTACCACCTGCCTATCTTCTCCAAATTCAGGTCAAGGTTTGCCTCTGCAGTCTTGCAGGGCATCCTAGCCAACCTCTAGTTTCCTTGACTGCCTGCACCCATTTCCTCAGCTTTGGGAATCAACCCAAATGTGATGACTGCAGCATTGAAGAATATAGTACAATTGTGTACACTTACCATAAATGTAGATGTTCCAGTGTATTCACTGTTGCAGTCCTGGTTTCCCTCCCTCCACCCCCCTCTTCTTTCTTCTCTTTCCTTACAAGGGACATATTGGTATTTACTTTCTGCTGGTGGGGTTCTTCCACCAGAACCTGGCTCCCACTTGGGGGCTTCTGACAGGTCAGGGCAAGAAAAACTGATGTAATGGTGTCGGCTGGCCTACTTTATACTACTGGCGACCTGACGTTAGTCCTGAAGCGACAGCAACCGACGCAGAAATACTAAGCCTCTGTTATTCGGGCCGGCCGAGGGCTACGCTGGCAGGGATAACCCAAATTTGATGACTGCAACAGTGAATACACTCTAACATCTAAATTTATGGTAAAGTGTACATAACTGTACTTTCTGCAGGACATGCTGACCCATTCCTAGGTCTCTCTTACTACTCCTACCACCTCTCTCCTCTGCTTTGGGAATCATCCCACAGGTGAAGACTGCAACAGTGAAACATGAAGAACATAGTGCAGTTGTGTACACTTACCGTAAATGTAGACTTTCGAGTGTATTCACTGGTGCAGTCCTGGAATACACTCAACATCTACATTTATGGTAAGTGTACACAAGTGTACTTTCTCTGCTCTGCCCTTTGGCTTTTCCACTGCTCCCAGAATCTTTAACAAGTGCCTGGCCCCAATCATTGTATTTTGCAGGCAGAAGGGCATACACATGTATTCCTGTCTCGACTGTCTCATTCAGGCAGAAACCAAGGAAAAACTCCTGCAGGATCTCCTTCGTGCAAGCCCTACTAACCTCTCTGGGTTTCACCATAAACTGGGAAAACTCCAATCTGCAGCCCACATGAAGGATTACCTTCCTGGGCACCCTTCTAGACACCTCGGCACAAATGGCCCTCCTTCCCCCCCACAGAGGCAGGCCTTCCTGCAGTCTTACTTCACCCAGCTAGCACACAAAACTCATCTCACTGCCAGGAAAATCTTGCAAGCCCTGGGATACATGGCCTCTTGCAACATGCTGGTCCCCCTTGCCAGACTACACACAAGAAAATTGTAATGGTACCTAAGGAATCTTTGGATCTTTGGTGCCAGCACTCCCAGTCACTGGAAAACCTACTCCTCCTGATTCCTTGTCTGGGGAAGGAATTCCTATGGTGGGCTGAGGCTTGCAGCCTGAACAAGGGCCTCCCCTTTGTCTTTCAGCCACACAGTCAAACCATAACCACAGACACCTCAGACATTGCCCGTGGAGCCCACAAAGGAACCTGCAAACTCAGGTCTTTTGGGAATAGTAGGTTCAAGGTCTCAACATCAACCTGAAAGAAATGCTGACAGTGCAGAACAATTCTAACCTTCCAAGAGCACCTGTCACCAGGAGTCCTTTTAGACAACACAACTGTCATGTGATACATCAACAAGCAAGGGGGCACCTATTCTTACCCCCTCTGTCGCTTAGCTATGAAAATCTGGTAGTCATCCTCAAACCTGGGACTGCATCTGATAGCACAATACCTTCCAGGGAAGCAAAACACCCTGGCAGACCCCTTAAGCAGGCGACAACTGGATTCCCACGAGTGGCAGTTGCACAGGAAGACCTTCCTGCTGATCCGTCAAATCTGGGGAAACCAGACCCACACCTATTTGCAAGCTACCAGAACCGCCAGATAACGAAGTTTAACTCAAGAGAGTTTCACCCAAAGGCTTGGTGGGTGGACGCCCTCTCCTTTCATTGGGGCAGCCTATTTGTATATGCTTTCCTCCCACTGCCTGTGATATCCAGGGTACTGCTCAAGATCAGAGAGGAAGGGACAAGGGCTATCCTACTTGCCCCAGACTGCTCGAGGCAGCACTGGTGTATCCTATGCTGCTCAGTCTGAGCTGGTACCCTCCCATCCTCTCCCCCCCCCCCCCACAGGCCTTCTCACACAACAGGTAGGGATGGTACTGCATCCAGACCTGGCTACTCTCAAGGTAACCCACATGGTTGATTCCTCAAAGGCAAATAACATGGTAGCCCTCAGCAAGCAAGTGTTAAACATTGTGTTAAGAAGGCTTGTAGACCCAGCACCAGAAAATCTTATTGCAAAACGGAAAAGGTTCACCTGCTGGTGCAGCAACAGAGGCACAGACCGCGTCTATGCCACTTTACCACTGGTTCTGGACTACTTGGCAGAGCTCCTAGCAAAGGGGCTGTCCTACTCCTCTAGCAAGACTCCTGCTGCAGCTATCTCAGCCTATATCCAGGCGGAGCAGCCCTTGTTCTCTGAGCACCTCTTAAAACAGGTTCTCAGAGGTGTAGCTCTCATCAGGCTGCCTAGAAGGCCACCTGCTCCAGCTTGGGTTTTAAACTTTGTTTTGGAGAAGTTGACTCTGCCCCCTTTTGAATCAGCATCCTCCGCAGATCTCAAGTACCTCTGTTTTGGTAAACTGCTCTATTGTTAGCCATCACTTCTGCCAGGAGGGTATCTGAGCTCCAGGCCCTAATGGCCACTGAGCCCTTCATCATTTTAAACGCAGAGAGGGTCTCTCTGAGAACCAACCCTGCCTTTATGCCTAAGGTCGTCTCTGAGGTTTCCCTCAACCAGACCATTCACCTACCTACTTTCTTCCCAAAGCCCTACCAGTAAAGGAGAAAAAATTCTGCATACCTTGGACAGACATAGACAACTGAGATTTTACGTTCACAGGACCGAATCAATTAGAAAAACTGACCAGCTTCTGGTTTCTTTCGTCCCTGGGGCAGAGGGGAAACCCATTAGTAAGCAGACCATTTCCAAATGGATCTCTCATTGCATACATTTCTGCTGTGCCTTCCATGGAAAGAGTCTTCCTAAATCCATCAGATCTCACTCCATTAGAGCAGCCTCTACTTCCACAGCCTTCCTGAGAGGGATTCCTACCAAGGATATCCTGGAGACTGCTACATGGACATCTAGGAACACTTTCACTAGGCACTACTAGCTGGCTACATTTTCATGGCAGTCCTTCACTTCTTTCCTGATGCAGGCCTTTATGGCACTTCGGCCTTCAGCCTCATCCCCCACTACTCTACCTTTGCTCAACCCTAGGCCTGCTTCAGCCTCTTCCCTCCCCCCATGCCATCTCAGGTTAGAGAGGAAGAGCATGATACTTCCTTTTCCTCCTCAGAGGACTCCATATCTTACACCTCCCAAATTGCATCTCCCCAGGAGTATTGTTCTCCTGATGAGAAATCTATTGAGGGGGACTCACCCCCTGAGGATATTACATTTGGTGAGACCATCACCAAGATGAAAGACTATTTCAAATGGGGATACCTCACAAATGACACCCAAAAGAGGTACTTTGAGCTTCTCCAAGTTGAATCCCCCTCCCCTTCTGCTGTTCCTCCAGTTCTGCCTGCATGCTTGGATGCCTTTAATTCTGCATCTAAGGCCCCAGACTCACAGCCACCTGCCCCCAAGTGCCCAGATCGCTTCTTCAAGGTGCCTGATGAGCAGAAATTCTTAGTCAAACCACCCTTGGGAGACCCTGCAGTGATTGCCACCTACCCTGATAAGCAATCCAAGCTGCTTCCCTCCGCCTCACACCTACCCACTGATGAAGACCGCAAATCTATAGATAGAATTGGTAAGAAGGTATACACCTCCTCCACATTGGCTTTCAGAGCCATTAACTATCACGCACATGACTAAGTATGCTCTGGATTTTGTCTCTTAAGCCTGCTCCATGCTGGCTTCTATCCCTGACAGCCCCATTAAGGCTGACATCTCCTCCAAATTTCTCTGGCTAAACAAGTAGCCAGACACTCTATTAGATGCAGCCGTGATGCTGCAGAAGCATCTGCTTGCTCTGCACCATCTGCTTCTATTCTCAGGAGATGCTCCTGGCTGAGATGTCAGAATCTACCAGAAGACTTCAAGATCTTGGATGCCCCCCTGGATCACAATTTCCTTTTTGGAAAACAATCTACAGATCTCCAAGAATCTGCAAGAAAAAAGTAAGGAATTGCAGGACAAACATTTACTGGTGTCCCCATTCCCAAGTACTACAGAAACTACCCTGCTAAAGCCATCTTTGTAAGGCGAAACCCTACTTAGATGGGTGCTTCCTCTTCCAGATCTAGAAGAGGTGCAAGAAGACCCACCACTTCCAGACCTGCGTCCCCACATCCTCAGCCCAGATAACCCTTTCAGGACAGAGGAGGCCCCAACAATGCGTGACTGCCTTGCCCACCTTCCACTCAGAGCAGGCCTTCCCCAGTGCCTCCTATTCTGGCAAACCATAACCACAGACCAATAGGTACTATCCATAATAATCCAAAAAGGATATTTTCTCTCCTGGAATGAGAAAACACCCAGGAGAGGCATCCCATACCCCCTCAAAAACCAGCGACATCTCCTTCCACAGGTTTTGACAGACCTGCTGAAGCTGGGTACCATAGAACCTGTCCCTTCAGGACAGGAAGGAAAAGGTTTCTACTCCCGTCTCTTCCTGGTCTCCAAGAAAGACGGCCCTTGGAGTCCCATCTTAGACCTCTCCTTCCTAAACCTTTACCTTCAGGTGCCCACCTTCAAAATGCTGTTACTTCCCACCCTGCTACCTCTTATATATGCCAAGGCTTTCATGGCATGTACACATACCCATCAGGACTTCCTACAGAAGATTTATGTGTTTCTCTGGGCCCTTCTCTCATTTCCAATTTACTGTTTTGCCCTTTGGTTTGTCCACTGCTCCCAGTGTGTTCGCAAAATGCCTAGCCCTGGCCATTGCCTTTTGCAGAACTCAGGGAAATCAGATTTACCCCTGTCCGGATGACATCCTAATAGTAGCAGAGTCGAAAGATACCATCTCAAATCATCTGCACTTCACCATGTCCCTTCTGCAGAATCTAGGGTTCACCCTCAACCTTCCAAATTCCACCTTGAACCCAGACCAGGACAAGATTTTTCTGGGTTGCAGAATCTGAATGGACAAATTGAAGGCCTTTCTGCCACAGGACAAGGTACTATCCCTGACCTCCCACTTCAAGGAGATCCTACACTCTGACAGTAACTGCAAGGCAATTCCTTTGACACCTGGGCTTAATGGCACCAACCATCCCTATGCTACCACTGGCCAGAATGCATATGCACAAGCTACAGTGATACTATAAAAAACATTGGGTTCCAGCACCTGAATCACTTGGAACAAGTAATTCCCCTCGTTCCCTGTCTAAAGGAAGAAATCAGATGGTGGGTCCAACAAGTCCAGCTATACCAGTGACTTCCAATTCAACCCCTCCCCCAACCCAAGTAATGCATACAGATGTCTCAGATTCAAGTTTGGGTGCAACAATATCATCTTACAGGGTTCAAGCAAACTGGCACCCTTCCTTAAAGCCCAAACACATCAGTGTCAGAAATGACAGCAGTCTTCATAGCTCTAAAAACCTTTACCCCTCTGCTTCTACCAGGGGTTCTTCTAATAGTAACAGACAATACCATTGTAATGTGGTACCTCAACAAACTGGGAGGGACAAAGGCAGATCAGCTGTGCAGACTAACCCTGCTGATATGGGACCTAGCCTCTCACCACCACTTGTCCCTGCAGGCAACATACATCCCTTCACAGGACAACAAGCAAACAGATCTCCTAAGCAGGTCATCCTCTCCACAACACAAATGGATGTTGGACAGGGCTGTCTTCCTAGATGAAGTCCACCAGTGGGGCACTCCTCAAATAGACCTGTTTGCCTCCCCCCAGAACAGGCAACTGCAGACCTTCTGGTCAAAGACCTACTCCCCTCTAGCCTGGAGAGTAAGCACCTTCAGCATCTCCTGGGAGGGGAAATTTCTTTATGCCTTCCCCCCTTTCCACTGATGCAGAAAGTCCTCCTGAAAATCAGGAAGGACAAACTGAAAATCTTGTTAGTGACCCCCTACTGGCCAAGTTCTCCCTACTTCACAATCTAGCCAAGGGCAGTCAGTAAAAGTTACCCTACAAGGTGGACCCCCCGACACAAGAAAAGTGAACTCTCTTCCTCCCACACTTGCAGATGTTGTCCCTGACACTGTGGGTGATGAACTTTTGATTCCATTCAGACACCACTACTCAGAGGATGTGCTTTCAGTCTTGAGGGAGGCCAGGAATCATACAACAAGAAAATCATACCTAGCTAAATGGGAAAGATTTACCAAGTGGTGCCTAGACAAGGGAAGGGACCCTTGCATTGCTGATCCCCCCACCTACCTAGTTCTAACTTGTGTGTCAGTTGAGAAAAAGTGGCCTTTCCTGTTCTTCAGTGAACGTACACCTTTCTGCAGTATCAGCCTGCTTGCCTCTTGATCCCCCTTGCTAGCCAGGCTTGACGTAAAACTCTTCCTTAAAGGGGTGTTAACCATGAGACCCCCAAAGAAGTCTATCCCTCTGCCCTGGAATCTTAACTACATCCTGGAAAAGCTTGTCCAACACCCTTTCGTACCTGCTGGGATATCTTCCCTACAGATATATACATGGAAAACAGTTCTAGTGGCCATCACATCAGCCAGAAGGGTTTCAGAGCTGCAAGCCTTAAGGGCTCCCCCTCTCCCCACACCACCTTTCACAAGGACAGGGTCACTCTGACAACCAACCCCTCCTTTATGTCCAAGGTGGTCAATGACTTGTCTCTAAACCAATCTATCCACCTACCCACTTTCTTTCCCTCTCCCAGGCAACCAAGATTTTACCTGGACAAAACTAAATCCATTAGGAAATCTAAACAACTCTGTTTCCTTCCACCCCAGAGCATTGGGCAAGGCAGTCTCCAAACAAACCATTGCATGTTGGATCAGGAAAGCCATCTGTTTCTGCTACTCCCATCACAGAAAAAGCCCCCCCCCCCCCCCAGTGGGAGCAAAGGCCCATTGCACAAGGGCAATGGCCTCTTCCAAGGCTTTTGGATACTGCTTCCATTATGGAAGTAGTCACATGGTCCACTATCCACACTTTGACCAAACATTACAAGCTAGACCAAGTCTCCAAAGCATGCGCAGGATTCACCAGGGCAATCCTACAGGGATTCGTAGAATCCTCTTATGCATCTGCCACCCTCTCATCCATCTAAGCTGTGGTACTCACCCACAACTAGAATACTGCAACATAGTAATAGGAGGACACGGAATAGTTGTGTAAAACCTTACCATAACCATAGATGTCCTTTTTCTTCCATGTTGCAGTATTCCTTTCCCACCCACCAATAGCCCCCTCTTCATTCTTCTTTCATCTCAGCTTCACCCTGGACCTATCTGTGCTACAGAAGGACCCCAGGGTCCCATACCGGACACCACTGGCATCTTCTCCTGCTGAGCCTTCTACTCTGTCTGCTGAGCTTCAGGATGTTCTTCGTGTTTCACTGTTGCAGTCATCACATTTGGATTATCTGCTTGCTGTAGCCCTCAGTCAGCCTGATTATCAAAGTCTTGGGTCCTGGGTCAGTTGCTGTCTCATCTTCCGTGACGTCTAGTAGTCAGGGGTATAAAGCATGCAGCCGACACCATTACATCAGTCTTTCTTGCTGTGCGGTGCCCGAAGCAGAAGCAGTTTGCAAGGCCAGTCGGCTGACTCCTGAAATTTTAATTTTTGAGTTTCAGAACTGAAGTCTTAAACTAAAGCTAAGTACCCCGTTGGGGAAACTTTTTCTTGCTCTAAACCGATGTCAGTAAGTCAATAACTGTATTTCTAGTGGAAAGCCAATACCTCATAAAAATAATATTTCGTACTGTATTCCTTGCCTAGGCCCTGACCACGACGTACCTCGCTGTTGTTTGTGCCTTATTTAAACCACAAACTATTCGTCGTCAGTACATTTTCGCTTCTAAATATTTTGGTACTCTGCTAAATTATCCAGAAATGTCTTCGGTAAGCCACCCAACTACCGACATTCTGAAAAAAACGCAAAAATAAAGACAGAGACGGGCTGCCTAGGTCAAAAGCTGCCGACACTTCTCATAAGCTAATTGCCAGTTCACCAGTACTCAGTGAGGCGCTTTCGCAGCCCCTGACATCCACTACTTCAGAATCGCAGGCATCTACTGAGACCCATTCTGAGTCCAGTATGCCGCGAGATTTTCCAACTGTGGAACCTGCGGATGTCTCTAGCTTAGATGGGTCCGAAGCCACTGTGCAGGCACCGGCTTCTGAGGTATTCAGGCCTACTGACTTGCATATTAAACCAACGCCATCTTCTTCTTCTAGGCCTAAAACTCGAACCATGCCTAGGAAACTGACACCCAGACCGCATGGTCAGGCT